>NC_065448.1:39680501-39983586 GCF_917563875.1 Diabrotica virgifera virgifera
TTCCTGTTGTATTTGAATGCCATGATGATATTGTCTGAAAACATAAGATTTATAATTTTTTATTCGAAAACGGTGGAATGCATTGGAAAATCGGAAAAGAAGCAAACTGCATATATCACATGCACATATCACATATCTAAAAAATGCCTAAATTTAAAATTACCTCGTCTAATTCTTCCTCTTCGGAAATATGGTTTTCAATTACTTCTATCTCCTTCTGTAAGTTTCTACCTTCTATCGAAACGTTGTTCTGTACAGTCTCTTCTATAGGATATTGACTTTGTATGTGATGTTGTCGTGAACGTTTCAGCAATTTTGAATTATATTGTATATAATTTAAATTTGCTGCCCTTTGAGTTGTTAGGCGATTTCTTCTCTTCGTATGAATGCTGCTCTGGGAGCTAAAGCTTCTCTCTGTTGCCGCAGAAGTGCACGGCATTGTCAATATCCTGACTGCAACTTTGGAGAGGCATGAATGTCCACAAAATCCTTTCCACCATGTAACCAAAGAGACATTATCGAGTATGTTCCATAAAAATGTTTCGCCAAAAAAGTCTGTTTTAGCTAAATAGTTTCCTAAATCCTCAGTAATCTTTGACACTCCTTCATCACCAATCTCTATCGTGGTCGTGGTTGACATAGTAGTAATGTATTTCATCGCTTCAATCCTTTCGGCTGATGATAAATTTGCACCAACAGACCGAGGGTTTAGTAAGTCTGCGGCAAAATGGATCGGTTGAAGGGCGTATTCCTTCCTTGATATAAATTTATCCATCGCTTCTGTTTTTTCGCAATCCGTTAGTTTCACGCATTCTAAATGAGTAGATATGTTACTACCGATTTTCGCGAAAGTTTCACAAACCAAATGAATTGACGAAGAATCTCCTTCAAGACGTGTTATTGCTTCAGTAATTGGCTTAAGCAATTCAACAAGAGCGCTAGAATTTATCCAGAATCCTTCATCAAGTAAATTTGCTTTTGCGCTGCGTATTCTATCTTGAATTGTTTTATCTGGAGATATTGCTAGACGTTGTAGGACGGACTTGCATTTAGTCAGATCTTGAAGACATTTTACATGTGAACCCCATCTTGTTTTTACAGGTAGGCTAAGAGACACTCCACACTTCATCTCATTTCTTATTTCTGTGAATTGAGCTCTCAGTACTTGACACTGGTTAATAGTTTTAACGATATGTATAATATGTGACAAATGTGTCTCTATTGAAGATAATTTCAAAATATCGCTGCACAATAAATGTAATGTGTGCGCTAAACAGCCGTATGATACAAGATGGGGATACATCTCTTCACATTGTCTCACAGCCTTCCTCATATTCTTTGCGTTATCAGTCACAATAGCGAAAAATTTTTTAGGTCCATACTCCTCCAGAACTTCAACCATTAATTTTGTTATATATTCTGCGGTATGCTTCTCTGCTTTTGTTAGTACTGATTTGACAAATAACGGTTCGGGTGTTGTAACAATGAAATTAATTACACTTTCATTTCGCAAGTTGGACCAACCATCGCATTGCAATGATAAATTGTCAGCTTGCTTAATTTTATCATTAACTTGAACTTCAACTCGCTCGTACTCTTCGGTCAGGAGACGATTTGATAACATATATCTCGATGGTAAGGTGTATGAAGGTCTAATTTTTTTAAAAAACAATTTCCAATCTTCATTCTCGGTAATTGAATGTGGTGCTGAACTGGTGTAAATAGCTCTAGCAAGCAAAATATTCAATTCGTTATTTTGTTCGTGTGTCATTCGATCACAAAATGATTGTATTCTGTTGATTTTTGTGCAAACAGGTGTTTCCACATGAATGTTATCAGAAGCAGATGTTGATGCTGTGGAAACCGTTGATGATGTACAAGCAGCATCAGTGTTATCGTTATCCAATTTTGCCGATGTGATCTTTTTCATGGATGTTTCAAATGGAAATTTAGAGTGATTCCCCTTTGACTTTGGAGTTAAAATATTGAATTTAAGTTTTATCATATGCGGCACATAAGTGCATTGTTGAAGATGAGATTTCATTCTTGTAGCATTTTTTGCATGTACACTCTTGCAAAATTTACACCTCACATTTATGGTCTTTTGATTAGAAGAACCCGCAGGTAACACTTCAAAATAAAGCCAGATATCTGTCTTACGTTTCACCATGTTTTATGACCTAAAAAAAATATTCAGGTAGACTTAAACATTAAGAAGGGAAAAAACATTATTTTTCAAAGTATTTGATGGGCACGAGGGCATAAAAAATTGTTAGGCATCCTTAAATAGAAGAAAGATTAAAATTGAATCTGTGTAACAATTTAATGAAATTCGAATAAGCAGAATACTGGATCGGACAACTACATTATTTTGCCCTCAACGTTATCAAAATTTTTTATTTAGTAAGTTATGTCAGTGTAATTCAATTACACATGCTACATGCACAAGTACCCCGTTGCTCCTATCATTCTTATAGTTATTGTACAGTAAACTAATCTAAAAAATCGAATAAAACTTGGTAAACCGAATTCAGAATTAAGTACTGTAGCCACATATAAAATGACGCGCGTTAGATTTAACGTACAGTCGATATGCGATAGGCCCGCCCCTGTGTTTCCCAATCTAAGGTTGCTATGGACATCACCGGCACGTGTTTTGCTGTTTGTAGAAATAATATATTTCTTACCTTATAGTTTCTGTGCTTCCTTATAAATAAATGTAAAGTAACCAACGCTGCGTGAATGAATAGAGAAAGAACAGTCGAAAACTAACTTATACATACACATTACACATACAATAACAGAAATGTAAACATAACCTGCCTGACTCAGACTAAGGAACGACTAACGAGCGACGAGCGTAATAGCACCCACTGGTTCGCGCGCGCCGGCACCGGCGCACCGCACTTACGACAATTGCGCGCGCATAAGTTGCCATAATATATGTAATTTTACCAGTAATTACATAAATTACGGTAATTTATGTAAATTTATCATAAGTTACGTTAAATTTCATAAATTACGTAAATTCCAAAAATTACATAAATTACATTAAGTTACGGGTATCATGTAATATTACCGTAAGTTACGTGTAATTTATGTAACGTAAGTTATGTAATTTTACAACTCACATCACTAGTCCCAGACTAATTTATCCAGGCTATATTTCTTAAACGAATAGAGATTTTCGAATGGGAAAAAACTGGTCTATTAAATTTGTAATACACTTTAATATGGCGTAGAAAAAAAAATTATCCCCTAAATATTCATACCTTAGTTACAACCCCTAACTTTATTTTTTAAATAGCACCCTGTAAGTTAGGGATGAATATTTAGGGGATGATTTTTTTACTCCATATGAAAGTGTATTACAAATGGAATAGATCAGTTTTGTCCCATTCGAAAATCTCTATTCGTTTAAGAAATATAGCCTGGATAAATTAGTCTGGGACACACAATTAACAAAAATAAACTGATAGTTTCTTGGTTATTTACGAACCCATTTTATTTTCAAAAAATATGTTGAATAGACAATACAAGACTACATCCAAAATTATAAAAAAATATACAGGGTGCTATTAAAAAATTAAAGTTAGGGGTTGTAACTAAGAGATAAATATTTAGGGGATAATTTTTTCTACGCCATATTAAATTGTATTACAAGTAGAATAGATCACTTTTTGTCCCATTCGAAAATCTGTATTCGTTTAAGAGATATAGCGTTGGTAAATTAGTCTGGGACACCCTGCATAGTCGCCTTGGGGGTAATTTAAAGAATGTATTAGTTATTATTAAATCTTCGCTTTAACAAAACTGAACTAAACGATCACCCCTTTCATTTCTATTACCTAAGCCATATTCACCGACATTTTCTCCAACTTTACCCTGACCTACCTTGGCATTCATATCGCCCATTACTATGTTAATGTGTTGTCTCTTTGTTGTTCCCAACAACTAAACCTTCCTAACTAACTCAACCTTCCTAAATTTGATTAATTAAAATAAAGACTAATAAATTATGTATTTATATTAAAATAAAGACTAATAATTAAAAAAAGGTAAAATCCTTTATAAAAGGTATATTTAAAATCCCTAAAAAGGGTTACATCACAATCACATAACTAGTTTTCAACTGGTTTACCAGTCATCATCAGTGCTTACGTGAGATGTACATGTCAACCACCAAGATCTAAATTTACAAAAATATGTGGGTCAAAGCCCTGTAAAAGTAGTTCGTCAAGGAAGCATCGGTTTAAAATGCTACATTAAGCATGGAAATTTAAAGTATTTTACTAATATTCCCTAGGTAACATCTGAGCTTTGGATTTGACTTGTTCACATGGTGAAAGTATTACTAATAATTAAGTAAAATAATTTCAGTGGTTACAGAAGCAGGATTTAAATAAAATTGTGTGAAAATTGTGTTAAGAATATAGAAATTGAAGGTTACTGAGTTGCGGAAGGAGTTGGAAGATCGAAAATTGAAATCTATTGGAAAAAAGCTGATTTAGTCCAACGTCTGAAGAACGCGCTGCAAGAAGAGGGTTAGGATCCAGAAACTTATGTGTTTAAGGACAATCATGCTGCTGTGATTTCATCAATAACATCTATAGATGACATAGTTTCTGGTGATGTCACTTCTCTGGAAACCAAAGTCACCAACGAGATTTCTTCTCGGAAAATCAAAGTTTCTGATAACATCTCGTCGGAAATATCTAAGGTCACCTCTGATTGCGAGGACAAGATATCGTTGTTAAAAAAACAAGTTGCTTCTTTCGAAGAAAAGGCGACAGAGTTGGAAAAGAAGATGGAAGAAACAGGGACAGCAGACAGAGAAACTGAATCCATTTCAGCGGAGACAAATTATGATGGGGCAAATATAAATTGGAGTGACGACTGACATTTGAAGGGAGTGAAGGTTCTGTTGAAAGTCAAAAGTCAACACTAGAGGAACAATAATAAAAAAAAATGTACAATTACTGGCATTTGCAGATCATGTTAATATCATAGCTAGAAGCAAAAGAGAAATGATAGAAGCATTTAATGCTATAGAAAGAGCGGCACAAAACAGTGGCCTAAATATTAATGAAATTAAAATCAAATACATGAAGGCCAGCAAATCGACAGGCCAAAGAAACATACAGAATTTGACAAAAGGAGACTATAACATCGAAAGCGTAAAAATTTTTACATGTCTAGGTTCACTAGTCACCACAGATAATAATGTCAGCGAAGAAGTTAAGAGAAGAATACATATTGTTAATAAAACATATAATGGACTCATTAAAGATCTAAGATCTAACAACATCACGAGAAAAACCAAATGCAAAATATACAAAACCCTGATAAAACCGATCCTTATATAATCAGAGACATAGACACTGTCGAAAAGCGATGAGAACTTATTAGGTACGTTTGAACCAAAAATCCTTAGACACATATATAAGGGGGTGAAAAAAATGACGTATAGCGCAGAAGATATAATTTTGAACTATACGCAGGATACAATGAACCCTACGTCATAACATCCATAAAGATCGGACGTCTGCACTGGATGGGCCATGCTGAACGAATGTTGGAGACCGAAACGCCAAAACATATAATGAAGCAAACACCAGTAGGGAGAAGGTCAAAGGGAAGACCCAAACTTAGATACACGGAACAAGTGGAACAAGATCTGAACACACTTGAGATTACCCACTGGAAGAACAAAGCAAGGAACAGAACAGACTGGCGGAAAATTCTAGAACAAGCCAGGACCCAAAAGGGTTGTCGAGCTACTGATGATGATGATGAAGGTTCTGTTGGTGTTAAAGTCCCAACTGTCGATGGAAAATCGTAATTTAAAAACTACATCAAGAAGTTCGAATCAGCTGCAAGAGCAAATGGATGTTTCGAAAAAGAAAAGTCTGTAAACTTGACTCTTGTTCTTCGAGGAGTTGCCTTGGATGTGATTCAGACCATAACCTTAGAGAAGACAGATGATTTCCAATAGGTTAAGAAAAGACCAAACATGTGGTATGGTCACAAACATTTGGACAATTTATCAGTCGTAGTTTAAAAATCGAAGACAAAAGGGAGATAAAGCTGAACTGTTATATTATTTCGGTATTTTTTAGTATTTTATTATAGTCTGGGCAGATTATCGGAGAATAGACCATTTTTGAGAAAAGTTATTTACCAGCAATTTTATTGCTGGAATCGAATCTTATCGCTGTATATTTGAATAATATAGGCTTTGGCTTATAAACAAATAGAATATCTCGGGAAATATTAAATTAAATTAAATCATGAAAACGGTATTGGAAAAAAAGCGGCAGGATGCTTCTTTTAAAAGAAAATACTTTTAATTGTGATGAGTGGTTCCTGAGATACAACCGGTCAAATTTGACCGGCATTTACGACAAAGATATAAACAATAGGATCATACGTTTTGAACCATCACCTTTTTATTTTTGTCCTCTTTCTCCAAAATAATTTTCATATCTTTAAAATAGTCATGACATTTATTATAATAAAAACTATCGATATTACGAGTGAAAATTGCCAAAAATAGCAAAATTCCAATCAAAAATTAGGTTGAAGAAAATATAATCTCAAAGTTCAAAATCGGTATACGTTAAAAAATGCATTTTCTCGGCTTCCCATGGAGCAGTTTTCTTCATTCTTTTTTGTTCCCAAGTAACTCGAGTAGAGCCATCTATCTAACGTATTAATAAGTGTCAGATTTGCTTTTGTTTTGTTATAATAAATTAATTTATTTATTATAAAGATTGTTTAAATAATTATACAGCTTTCAAATGAGAATAGTTGTGTTTTTAACGTTAAAAGGTACACGTGTAGTAAGTTTATCTAAAAAAAGTCTACAACTGGAAAAAATATGTAGTTTTCTTTCCTTATAAATAAATTAATCTGTTATAAGAAAACAAAAGCAGATCTGACATTTAATAATGCATTAGTTAGATGGCTCTACTCGAGTACCTTGGGAACAAAAAAAGAATGAAAAAAATTGCTCCATGTGAAGCCGAGAAAATGCATTTTTTAACGTATACCGATTTTGAACTTTGAGATTATATTTTCTTCAACCTAATTTTTGATTGGAATTTTGCTATTTTTGGCAATTTTCACTCGTAATATCGATAGTTTTTATTATAATAATATATGTTATGACTATTTTAAAGATATGAAAATTAGTTTGGAGAAAAAGGACAGAAATAAAAAGGTGATGGTTCAAAAATTATGATCTTATTGTTTATATTTTTGCAGTAAATGCCGGTCAATTTTGATCGATGGTATCTGAGGAACCACTCATCACAATTAAATGGTTTTTCCTTTGAAAGAAGTATCCTGCTGCTTTTTTTCCAATACTGTATTCAGGATTTAATTTGATTGAATATTTCCCGAGATATTTTATTTGCTTATAAGCCAAAAAATTGTTGATAATTTTAAAATATTTCTGAGGCCGCTCAAATAGTCCAATTTCAATTCTGTAAATTATATTATATAGGTACAGTGTCTTTTTATACAAAAATCTCATAATTATTCTTATGTATTTTAATGATTGTGGTTGTTATAGCTACCGTAAATTTTTAATTAACAATCCAATTGTTGCTAAACTGTTCATTCTATTTTCATGGGCTCCTGGAAGTATAATCTATATGGAAAGAGCTTTTCTATTACCAAGTTATTTAATTATTGATAAACAATAACTTATCTAAAATTTTAGTTGACAATTAAAGATTGTGTTGGAAAAACCCGGATTTTCTGGGGAAAATTTTCGTCGAAGTAAATCGGAAAAACACGTCTCTATGGAGAATTTTATTATGGTGAATTTTTATTTGGGTATTTTTGGTTTAAAGTTAAAATCTTTTGAGTTATAGGGCAAAAAATAAAAAAAACACGAATTTCGGGCGCCATTTTGTTTATAAAAAAAGTAGCACACTATCTGCGGACTTGCATACCTATGTTATTAATATATACAGTCATAATAGTCTAAGAGCTAGTGAACCTTTTGACTAACGGTCGTCCTGTAAGGCTAGAAATTTGTAGAGTGATAATTCATAGCACACCAAAGCTAAAAACCATGACCTGGCAGGCCTCAGCGGTGCACGTGTATCTACCAGGTGAATCGAAAAGTGCAAATTTAGGGGGTAAAATAAACTTTCTCCTGTAAGGTTTAAATTTAAGTATGTGTTTGAGTAAGTCATTTAAAAGAAATGTGTAAAATGACAGGCGATTCTGAAGAGCATAAGACCTTGCCAGGCGAGGGGAAAGATTAGGGGTTTTTCCTAAATTTATTTTTTTTTGCATCGACCAAATTTTTAAGTTTTTTGAATCATTCCAAACAGAAAAGGTCTTTGGTCATTTTTCTCTTAAGTTAATAGTTTTTGTTATATAAGCGATTGAAAATTTTGAAAATTGCGAAATCGACCATTTTTAACCCCAAATCGGATATTTATCTAAAAATCTCAAAGTTGCCAAGGTAGGTAGATATTCTCTAAACATTGATTGATGAAATCCCAAAGAGTTTTTTGCAATACAATATCGGAAACCCCTTTGTTTTTTAATTGCTAATCAAGCGGACGCTTCACTGTAGTATAAGTGAGGACGTTTGAGTTGGCATAAATTCATTATCTCGAGAATTGGCAAATTTCAAGAGCAATCTTCAGACAGGTCGATTTTTATTTTTAAATTAGGACTTTTTGGCATATATATAATACTAGTGACGTCATCCATCTGAGCGTGATGACGTAATCGATGATTTTTTTAAATGAGAGTAGGGGTTGTGTGATAGCTCATTTGAAAGGTTATTTAATTCTCTATTCACTAATATAAACAATAACATAATTATTTATACAGGGTGTACAAAAAAAATTTTTTTATTAAATTAACTTTGATTAAATTTGACAAATAGAAGAAAAAATTTTTTTTGTACACCCTGTATAAATAATTATGTTAATGTTTATATTACTGAATAGAGAATTAAATAACCTTTCAAATGAGCTATCACACAACACCTACTCTTATTTAAAAAAATAATCGATTACGTCATCACGCCCAGATGGCTGACGTCACTAGTATTATATATATACCAAAAAGTCCTAATTCAAAAATAAAAATCGACCTGTCTGAGGATTTCTCTTCAAATTTGCCCATTCTCGAGATAATGAATTTATGCAAGCTCAAACGTCCTCAATTATACTACAGTGTAGCGCCCGCTTGATTAGCAATTAAAAAAACAAAGCGGTTTTCGTTATTTTATTGCAAAAAACTCTTCGGGATTTCATCAATCAATGTTTAAGGAATATCTGCGTACCTTGCCAATATTGAAATTTTTAGATAAATGTCCGATTTGGGTTAAAAATGGCCGATTTCGCAATTTTCAAAATTTTCAATCGCTTATATAACAAAAACTATTAACTTAAGAGAAAAATAACTAAGGACCTTTTCTGTTTGGAATGATTCAAAAAGCCTAAAAAAAATTTGTTCGATGCAAAAAGAATAATTTTAATAAAAACCCCTAATCTTTCCCCTCACCTGGCAAGGTCTTATGCTCTTCAGAATCGCCTGTCATTGTACACATTTCTTCTAAATGACTTACTCAAACACATACTTAAATTTAAACCTTACAGGAGAAAGTTTATTTTACCCCCTAAATTTGCACTTTTCGATTCACCTGGTAGATACACGTGCACCGCTGAGGCCTGCCAGGTCATGGTTTTTAGCTTTGGTGTGCTATGAATTATCACTCTACAAATTTTTAGCCTTACAGGACGACCGTTAGTCAAAAGGTTCACTAGCTCTTAGACTATAAGATTCGAGTCTAGCAATAAAATTGATGGTGAATAACTTTTTCTTGTATTTTGTTAATTAGCCCAGAGTATAATTTCCACTCATTCTGTTATCAAAAGTTTTAGATAACCTAAGAAATAACTTTAGCTCTAAACCTCGTTTCTCTGTGTACACTTTACTACTCATTTTACCAATTTTGTTTCGTTCTTTTCAAACCTAACTATCTGAAAGTCCTCTGTCGTGGATTTATCAAATAATCCTTCCTCTTGAAGCCAGTTACATATTTGTTTACCGGAAAATATGTAGCTGGAAATCAATTCACGTGAAAAACATTTTATTATTCCAGTCGATATGTTTTCACCTGACGGAAAGGCAATCGAATACACATAGTCAGCAGTTGAAAGACAACACTCTATCCCACGTAGGTCAGAAAAATCTATGCGACGATGCCAATATTTTGCAACTCGAGGACCAGACGATCAACCTATACAGGGTGTTTCAGAAAAAGGTAACACTGTCTCCAGGATGGGTAAAAAATTGAAAAATAATTGGGGTTTGCTTAGTAAAAAAGAGTTGTAACACCATCCGTTTTTAAGGTACCTACAAGGCGTTGAAGAAAAAAAAATTTACGAATTTTGGCGATTTTAACAAGATACTTACATGCATAAATATAGAAACATAATTAGAATAAAACATTAATAAAAAAAATAAAAAAAAAATTTTTTTAAGAAACGGTTTTCTTTAGTTACGAGTGCCTAAAATTAAAAATATTATAAAAAAATCAACTAAAAAGCAAAAAATAAAAAAAAAATGGAAAAAATCTAACACATTCGTCAAAGAAAAGCGTGGCGCGTCTTCATCGAATAAACGGTTTTCGCCCCACGCTTTTCTTTAACGAATGTGTTAGATTTTTTCAATTTTCTTTATTTTTTGCTTTTTAGTTGATTTTTTATATTTTTAATTTTAGGCACTCGTAACTAAAGAAAAGCGTTTCTTAATTTTTTTTTTCATATTTTTTTTTTACTTTTTAGTCTTACACTTTTCAAATATTAAAATATATCGTCATGTTTATTAAAATATATATAAAATACATATGATGTAGGTACAAACATGAAAAGTAGTCGGAATCGGCAACAAATTTGAAACTTTATTGCATAACGTAAACAATTAACGTAAAAAGTGAAATTATGTATAGTTCATATAATTAGCTACAATCTGTAAAAGTTTTAAGTTTCTTCATTGTAAAAAACTAATAATTTTCCGTTAAAATCGTTTTTTTATTTAGACAATTAATAAACATAAACAATTTTTTTATTGGCTATTCGTTTATTGTTTCCGCGAATGAATATGTCTGCAAATTTTTAGTCATTTACATTGAGCAAAAGTCAAACAAATTAACGTCCAAAGATTTGACACAAACGATTGAACTAAAGAAAAGCGTTTAATTAATACGCCACAACGAATGCGTTAATGTTAATTGTAGCACAAAACCTCTCTACCGGTGGTTTTTATAAGACTACGACAAAAACAGGAATTTTTTTAACTCGAGGTTTTGTTGAACGATGGCTTAGTGTGAAAACCTAGTATCTCATTGTACAGAAAATTTTACATGAGTGACTTTAAACCGAATTTCTGCATACTCTAACTCAAAATATACAGTGTGTCAATTTTAAAACTTACAATGGCTATATCTCACGAACAAAAGCTGATATTGAAAAATGCTTGAAACCGTTTCTAGTATAGTAAGGGGGAACTAAAATGACATGAAAGAGAACTCACCCCCATCAACCCCCTAGGACCCACCCATCACAACCAAAAAAATTTAAATTGCAAACCCCTACTTGTGATACATCATTGAAAAGGCTATAAAAAATGCTATTCAATGGTATAAATAATAATTATACAGGGTGAAGCAATAATTGTGAAACTTTGGCTTAAGTGAAAAATTTAATAAGGTTTTGTTGAATTACAAATTTATTAAAAATGTCAATTAAGTAAATATTTAATGTAAATTCCGTTGTTTGGTAAACAATAATACAGCCTATTTTCAAATTCTGCACGAAATTTAGCAAATATTCTAGTAATAGGGCGACATGCTTGAGTAATTCTTTCTCGCAATTCCCCAAGTGAAGCAAGTTGAGTTTTATAAACAACTGATTTAGGGTAACCCCATAGAAAAAAGTAATATACTATCCTACTATAAAAAGTACTATCCAATGGTATAAATAATAATTATACAGGGTGTTAATATCAGCTGGCTTACTATGACTTTTGTATTTGTAATGCTATCTCCCGGACTATTATTTTAAATGGTAAGTGTCCTCTCGTACTTTTTTTGTTAATTAAAACTTAATTTGCCATTTTTGCCTTAAATCAGTTGTTTACAAAACTTAACTTGCGTCACTTGGGAAATTGCGAGAAATAATTACTCAAGCATATTACTAGAAAAACATTTGTCAAATTTCGTGCAGAATTTGAAAATGGACTGTATTATTGTTTACAAAACAACGGAACCCACATTGAACAGTTACATAATTGATATTTTTATCAAGTTTGTATTTCAAGAAAACCTCATTAAACTTTTTAATTTAAGCCTAAGTTTCACAATTATTGCTTCACCCTCTATAATTATTATTTATACCATTGGATAGCATTTTTTATAGCCTTTTCAATGATGTATCACAAGTAGGGGTTTGCAATTTAAACTTTTTTGGTTGGGGTGGGTGGGGCCTAGGGGGTTGATGGGGGTGAGTTCTCTTTCATGTCATTTTAGTTCCCCCTTACTATCCTAGAAACGGTTTCAAGCATTTTTTGTTTTCAGCTTTTGTTCGTGAGATATAGCCATTGTAAGTTTTAAAATTGACACACTGTATATAAAAAATGTGTGTAATGATCTAAACATACTCAGAATCAAAAATATGTAAACATAGTTTTTTTGTTTTAAGTTTAGTAGTATGCAGAAATTAAGTTTAAAGTCTCTCCTGTAAAATTTTTTGTGAAATGAGATACGAGGTATTCACACTAAGCTATCGTGAAGTTTTGTTTCGTATCATATTGAAATTTTACACGAATAATAGGGGAGCAAAGTATGCTAAATTTGCAGTGACTCGAGCGTTAAGGCGACCTATTGGGTTGTGATTATTAGGTCCTAAAACCAAAAACAGTTAAGTAAAATTTTCCATTTTAGTGGGTACTTTCCACTTTTAATTTAATTTCCATTTCCAACAATAGTTTTTTCCGATTATAGCGAAATCTATCCATAGCTCGGAAAAATATCTCGAATAAAAGTTGCCTATTTTTACGTAAAAAATCCAAATCTGCAATAAAAATTTGGGGCTTCCATTTAAGATTTTAAAGTAACCTCCAACCCCACCTCCGTGGATGTCATGTTTGATACCATTCGATAGATTTTTCAAAAACATAATGTAATTGTATTTTGCAGTTTTTCGATCTGATGTTTATTTTGCGATATATCGCGGATTTAAATTTAAAATTTTAAATTTACCTCCCAACCCTCTCCGTGGGGGGTCATATTTGGTACCATTCAATCGATTTTTGAAAAATATTGAAGACGTATTTTTTAGTTTTTCGATCTGACGTTCACTTCGCGAAATATTCGCTTTTTTTGTGAAATTTTCGATTCACGCATTTCCTTACACCCCGCTCAAATCGTCAGATGTTTGAAATATACACTCTTTTGCATGTACTTAACTTACCTTATCTTAATCTGACAATTTCGAGTATTTTTAAGGATAGATTTTTTTTCGGGCCCCCCATAACGAAATTCCCTGTGTTAAGAGCCAATATATGGCAGAGGTACATCTGCAGGGTACCAGGTTTCTCCCCATATGATAATCTGACGCGCTCAAGTAACTGCAAAAATCCCCGATTGGGCTCCCCTACCATAAGCGCCGATTTTTATATAAACAAATATGAGCGTTCAAAATTTGAAACTTCATTGTTTATCTATGAAGCATATTGTAAACAATTAACTTAAAAAGTGAAATTATGTATAGTTCATATCATTAGCTACAAAAGGTAAAAGTTTCAAGTTTCTACATTGTAAAAAACAAGAGAATTTAAGCATTTTCCATTAAAATCGTTTTTTTTTATTTAAACAATTAATAAACATAACAAATTTTTTTTATTGACTATTCGTGTATTGTTCCCGCGAATACATATGTCTGCAAATTTTCATTCATTTGCATTGAAGAAAAGGCAGTCAAATTAACGTCTAAAGATTTTATGCAAACTATTGAACTAAATAAAAGCGTTTAAAAAAGCGTTTCAAAATGTATAAACATTTTCAATTTTGTTGTAAGCCAAAAACGCAGCAGCACTATATTCTAAAATCAATGGGAAAATCCCAGTATATCCATTATATTATAGTTCAATCAGAGAGTGCAGCAAACGTTTATACCGGTTTCGGGACTTTTTTGGCCCTCGTCAGTAGTCTCATAAGCTCTCCTCTCTGACTGAACCAGGATACTCCGACGCGTGCAGTCTCGGCTGACGAACGAACGAAATAGCTGGGATTCCGTAGCGACATCTTAGCAGATGTGCAGGCTTCCCTCAGTTCTTTCCAGTGTTCTCTACACTGAACCGGTTGTAGCCAGTTTCCCGCTACTCTTTTTATGTCGTCGGTCCATCTAGTTGGTGGTCGTCCTCGGCTTCTTTTATAGTTTCTGGGCCTCCATTCCATGATTCGTCTTGTCCACCGTCCAGATCCGGATTTAAGGCAGTGGGGGCACCTGGGGGGTACCAGGTGGCCTTCTCGTAATCAACCAGACATGCTTATACGTCGCAATTTACGTCTCTGCATCTCTGGAATAAGACTTGTATTGAAAACAAAGCCTCTCTCGTACCAACAGCATTTATGAACCCGAACTGGTTGGGAGAAATTTGACTTTCACATAGCTTGTAAATTTTCGTATGGATTACCTTTAGAAACAATTTTAGGAGATGACTCATCAGACTTATCGTACGGTATTTTTCGCATTTTTTGGCTCCTGGTTTTTTTGGAAGTGCAATAAACTCAGACTTCAGCCATTCTGTTGGTATTTGTCCAGAGTTGTATATGTTGTTGAGTATCTTTATGATTATTGCTATTGATTCGTGGTCCATCAGTTTGAGTAGTTCTGCTTGTATATTATCGGGACCTGCTGCTTTGCCATCCTTAGCTGTGTTATGACAGAATAAACTTCCTGCTGTAATATTCTTGGTCCATCATTTACCTCTTCTTCTAGCTCAAAGGTGTTATCTCTTTGGTCTTCAAATAGTTTTTCTAGATATTCTTTCCTCGTTCTAATTTTACTCTGTTTATCTAAGATGATGTTTCCGTCAGAATCAGTTAGATTTCCTCTCTGTCTCCGTCTTAGTCCACCTGTGAGTTCTTTAACTTTCCTATGTATATCGTGACTTTTGTACTTTGATTGTAGAATCTCAATTTCTTGGCATCTCTCCATTGCATCTTTTTCTTTCGCTTCTCTAATTTTAAAAAAATCCACGAGGAAAATAATATTCCTGTAGCTGGCTGTATACCATAAATCACAAAAAATATAAGATCCTTTGTAAAAGGTATATTTAAAATACCCCAATAAGGGTTACATCACAAAACAAAACGTTTTCGGATTAATAAGTAATCCATCATCAGTGTTAAGCCAAGAGCATGCATGCGTGAGCCACCAAAAAGTTATGGGTGAAAACCCTTTGAAAGTTACAAGATGTTAAATGATACTACATATTATTGATAATGATGATCAAATATGTTGCAAATATTCCTGGATATAACCCAGGGCAACACCGGACTCTAACCCACGTGGATATGATTTGCAAGGAATGAACCTTACATATTGAAAATTGAGTGTCAATTGAGTCAACTCAATATTCTAAAGGACTCAGTTATTTTAAGTTACCAAAAAACAGTTTTTAGGATTCTTGAAGGTGGCGAGCCTTACGGAAAAATCTGAAAAAATTAGAAATATAGTGTTTGATAAAACACACAAGATTAAGGAAAAATCAGACCTGCAGCTATTCCTCAAAAAAAGTTATAAGCTTTTTTGAAAAAATTTTTTTTTTATTTTTTGAGGTTATGTACAGTCTACCTACGGGTCTATAAAAAAATAGACATGTTTTATAAAAGCCTCAGCTATGCGTGTGAATTTTTTTAAATTTTAAAATTGATTGCATCCAAGCAAAAAAAAATAAAAACGAAAAATGAAGTTTTTGATGATGGGGGCAGGGGGAAGGGGGTGGTGGGTTAAAATTACGCTAAATCTTATGTGTTAATCACATAGAACTTAAAAAAATATAAAAAATTTAATTCTGTTGGTAAGGGAGGGTAACTTTTAATTTATTTATCCCGTCCATAAGTGGAAAGTTTGATGTGCCACTGAAAAGTGACGGCACAGTGTTCAAACTTTTTCTTTTAGAAAAAAGACAAGTTTTCATTCTAATTGCATATAAAACAACATAATGCTATTCTACACCCCACCAGAATGAAAACAATGGGAACCTTCTCTGGTTACACCTCCGAGGCTTCTACAATTTGCAAGCCATACGGATGCTGAGACTAAGGAAGATGAGGGAATTCTACAATTTACAATTCACGTCCCATCTGCTCAGAGCGGTAAAGTTCCAACGAGAATGGTTCCCTTCATACTCCACACAGAGTAAATGTAAATCAAAAATGAATAACCATTTTCAATTTCGTTGCAAAACGAAAATAGAGCCGAACCATATTCTAGTCCAATCAGAGAGTGCTGCAAGCACCTCTACCGGTTTCGAAACTTATTAGTCTCTCATCAGGAAGCACATATGCTGCCCTCCATGATCCGGGACTGCAGGCTTGTGCAGCGTGCCTCTTGATGAGAGACTAATAAGTTTAGAAACCGGTAGAGGTGCTTGCAGCACTCTCTGATTGGACTAGAATATGGTTCGGCTGTATTTTCGTTTTGCAACGAAATGAAAATGGTTATTCATTTTTGATTTACATTTACTCTGTGTGGAGTATGAAGGGAACCATTATCGTTGGAACTTTACCGCGCTGAGCAGATGGGACGTGAATTGTAAATTGTAGAATTCCCTCATCTTCCTTAGTCTCAGCATCCGTATGGCTTGCAAATTGTAGAAGCCTCGGAGGTGTAACCAGAGAAGGTTCCCATTGTTTTCATTCTGGTGGGGTGTAGAATAGCATTATGTTGTTTTATATGCCATTAGAATGAAAACTTAGTATTTTTGCTAGCAGTTGCCGCTAGGGCATCTATGCCATTTTGTTCGTTGCAATCCGGGACTGCACGCTTGGGTTCGTTTTGGTTGGATCATGGAGGGCAGCATATGTGCCTCCTGATGAGAGACTAGTAAGTTTCGAAACCGGTAGAGGTGCTTGCAGCAATCTCTGATTGGACTAGAATATGGTTCGGCTGTATTTTCGTTTTGCAACGAAATTGAAAATGGTTATTCATTTTTTCTTTTAGGTTCTGCTATTTAAGTTATAGGGTCCCATCGTGCCTAAAATGATTAAGAAATTTCACCTATAGCGGCTCTTAGTCTATAAATGCCAAAACCCCTCAGCATGAACAGTACCATAGTACTAGTTTATCAGTAACTAATTTTCATCTATACCTGTAAGTTTTGATGGCAACAACCGATATTTATTGCGACCGTGTTGATTTAGTTTCTTCTGATGGACGAAGTCCACACTCTTCTATATTTATTGATAAGCCTGCAAGGTATTTACATTTAAGGCGAAGGGTTGAAACACGTTTGTTTTTAATAATTCGCTCGATAGTTTCTAGATGTAATGATATCTATAAATAAATTCTACAAAGTCTTTGATGTGTAAAATATTTACAATATATTATCGGAAAAAGTTGTTATTTTAGCAGAGGTTTAATGAAATCGGCACCAAATTGCATTGGCAAATAATGAATTCTCAATCATTGGCATCTTTAAAATGCAAACAATTTTTAATTTTTAATAAATATTTGGAACATAGTTTAGAAAACCCTTGTCATGCTTTGGTGCTTTCCCGTTTTTCATTTCTACAATAGCCTCTTGCAGCTCATTTATAGTTATATTATAGGATCTATATTATTATCTTATATTCTTTGGTTCAATAGGTTGTTTTCTTCTTGATATCAGTGAGTTTGTAACAGCTCTTGTAAATATTCTCTCCATCTGTTCATTATATCATTTCATATAATATTTCTGTGAGAATTTCGCCAGCTTTATTCTATATGTTTTTTATGTCTTGAAATTTTTCTTGTCTCATTGATTAGAACAGTTTTTGATTGTCTTTACTGTTTGTCTCCATCTTTTCGCCAGATTCTGCCCATTTGTCCTTTTTTACTGTTGTAACAACTTCTTTTACTAATCTGCTATAGCTATTTTTTATATTTAACATAGTTTTCTGATGTTTTTTTTGTAAGTAAGTTTTCCATACAATTTTCTTTCTTTTCATTTTTTGTTTTACGTCTCAAACGATATATTATTTGACGCGCCTTATTAAGAGGAAAATAAATATATACTTCCGGTTTCATATCTGTCTGTCCGTCAGTCAGTCGTTACAGGAAGAGTTCAAACATCGAATTCCAGTTATACTTCCGGTTACGTTGGGTGAAGTACGTAGTATTTACGAAGTCTAATTGCTTGTTTTATTATTTTTCTCTACAATATGACATGTAATCAATTATCGATATTTATGCTCTAATTTTAACTTCCCTTGTATAAAACGAATCTCGACTCGATTCAAGTTCTCTGTTTAACCCAGATATGACAATATCAAAAGGCACCGCTAGGAAAATATTCCAATATGCTGTTCAGAGAACTTGTATGAAACTAGTCTTTGTACTCTAATACAGAGTATGGCATTAGTAAAATTAGAAAATCTACGGTTTCATTTTGATTTAAATCTGTCTCCTGTTATCCCCCGATAGTACTATTTCTAGGTTTACCTGTTGTCAAGGAGACTCTGAAGAAGACAAATTTATTTTCCTGTATTTCATACAGGTTCTCTGAACCGCATGTTTTAATATTGTCCTAGCGGTGCCTTTTGATATTGTCATATCTGGGTTAAACAGAGAACTTGGATCGAGTCGACCTTCATTTCACTTATTTCCCGTTAGAGGGCGTTCTAACCATACTACGGTATAAATAGTTTTACTTTGTACCGAGAACTACGGACGCTTTGGTGTAAATTTGTCTTCTACAGAGCCTCCTTGACAACAGGTAGACCTAGAAATAGTACTATCGGGGGATGGCAGGAGACAGATTTAAACCAAAACGAAACCGTAGATTTTCTAATTTTCCCTTGTGTACTTGTCGATAATAATTTGTGTTAAAAACTGTACCTACTAGTTATTACTAAATTTTGCATCATCCAGAACTCTAGCATTCATTTTAACATAAATAGTCTAGTAAAATAAAAATACACTACATGTAAATCAAAATGTAAATTCGTACAGGTTGAAACAAATTTAATATCAAAGTTTAGGTGGGTACAAAAGATATTTTCAAGAAAGTATCCAAATCATACAAGGGGATCATTGTTTAAATAATTAAAAAGTGGTAATTTTTGCAAAAAAATTACTTTTTTAAGTGCTGAGGTCATTCAATTACTAATGAAGGTCTATAGGATTATTTTCTGCAAAGTTGAAGGGTAAATCTTTCACATAAGACTTAATGAACTAGATTTGACCCCCTATTATTTAACTAATTATACATAAATCTTTAAAAACAAATTTGCAAAAAATTATTTTTAGCGTTTTAAATAAGCACTATAAAATATCTTATTTTACAGGAGAAATTGCGCTACGTTATCAGCATTAATCAAAAAAAAATTGTCCAAAAATATTTAATATTTTTTGAGATATTGAATTTTTTTATTAAATATTACTCTATTTTCAATTACAAAAACGCGGTTGTTGCCAAAGAAATATTCACCTGTATTAAATCTTATTATTTTTATTTTTATATACGTTTTAGATAAATGTATTGATAAATTCAAATTTCAATTAAACTTCCCCCTAAAATGGCATTTGAAAATTATTCAAATTTGTTTATAATTTGTCTTTTTAATAACGTCGCGGGGATTAAATATTTTGAAATTCCGTTTCGATAATTGGGTTCCTGGGAATTTTTCACTAATTAACAAATTTTTTTCTCTTCTTTTTTTCTTTGAGTTATATTACTACGGGCTCTTTTAGGGTTAAGTTTCATTAATAATGTCGAATCTCTAAGCTGTAGATTCTAGACCTAAAAATATTAAGATTGGTCTAAAATCACTTAAATAAAATGTGGCTACTTACTGAGTCACAGGGTGTTTTAATTAAAAATTTAAAAACTATTTTTACCAAGTACTTTCAAACTATTTGACCTATCCTTATCATACTTGGCAGAAAGTGTGGGTACTATATAGTCTACTAAATTGTGATAAACAAAAGTTTCTAGCTACTACCAGAGGCGTACGACAGGGGATAGTTAATGGTTGACCCTTCCCAAATTCTACGCCACTGAATTTTTCGATTCTTCAATACTTTCTATGTAAATAATATACTCTTTACTGGTAACGATTAAGTCATTAGTTTTCGAGAAATTGGACGTTAAAAATGGAACGGCATAGTTATTTTTATTCATTCATTCATTCATATTAAACTTCCAATATCTCTCAAACTGATGACTTTATCGATACCAATAAAGTTATTTACCCACAAAGTATTGTAGAATCGAAAAATTTCGCTAAAATAGTAATTCACTCAGTGACGTAGAATTTGGGAAGGGTCAATCATCCACTATCGCCTGTCGTACGCCTCTGGCACTAGCTAGAAACGTTTATTAATTACAATTTAGTAGGGTGTATAATAGCCACACTTTTTGCCAAGTATGATATGGATACGTCAAATAGTTTTAAAGTACTTGGTAACAATATTTCCTAAATTTTTAAATAAAACACCATGCAACTCAGTAAGTAGCCACATTTTATTTAAGAGATTTTAGTTAAATCTTATTATTTTTAGGTCTAGAATCTACAACTCAGAGATTCAACATTCTTAATAAAATTTAACTCTAAAAGGGCCCGTAGTAATATAACTCCAAGAAAAAAAAGATGAAGAAAAAACGACAAAAAATTTTGTTAATTAGTAAAAAAATCCCAGGAACCCAATTATCGAAACGGCGTTACAAAATACTTAATCCCCGCGACGTTATTAAAAAAACAAATTATAAACAAATTTGAATAATTTTCAAATGCCATTTTAAGGGGGAGTTTAATTGAAATTTGAATTTATCGATACATTTATCGAAAATATACATAAAAATAAAAATAATAGATTTTAAGCAGGTAAATATTTCTTTTTCAACAACCGCGTTCTTGCAATTGAAAATATAGTAACATTTAATAAACAAATTAAATATCTCAAAAAATATTAAATATTTTTCAACCAATTTTTTTTACTTAATACTGGTAGCATAGCACAACTTCTGTAAAATAAAATATTTTATAGTGCTTATTTAAAACGCTAAAAATAATTTTTTTCAAATTTGTTTTTAAAGTTTTATATACAATTATTTAAATAAATAGGGGGGCAAATTTAGTTTAGTAAGTCTTGTGTGAAAAATTTACCCTTCAACTTTGCAGAAAAAATCCCATAGACCTTCATTAATTAAGTGAATTACCTCAGCAGTTAAAAAAGTATTTCTTTTTGCAAAAATGACCCCTTTTTAATTATTTAAACAATGATCCCCTTGTATGATTTGGATACTTTCTTGAAAATATCTTTTGTTTCCACCTAAACTTTGATATAAAATTTGTTTTAACCTGTACGAAATTACATTTTGACTTTTTTTTATTTTATTAGGCTAAAATAATAGTGAATTATTTACGCATTAATTTTGCCCCATTAGTTTTATTTCAAATAAAATTTACTAGCTATATTTAAGTTCGAGTTCAACATTCCAAAGTGAACTAATTTCCAAAACAAAAGTTGACTGACAAGAGACACGACCTTCTCCGCAGTTATGGATGAGCTTTTCCCGAAACTTGGATGAGCGTTTTATGCTTTGGGTATTTAACACTGGAAGCAACACGGCGAAAATGCATGCATCGCTACTAAAGGAGAATCCGTGAGTGGCTGGATTCAATATCAATGGCGCTGGTGCAGCCTACTCGGCATGCATGCAGCGAGACACATTTGCAAAAGCTTTTGTTTTCGATATGACAGTTTTGGTGGCTGATGTGGTTGCCTAATTGTGTTTAACAATACTCTGTAGCACTCTCATGTAAAGTACGGCAGTGGTGGAGATTTGTGTTAATATTCATAATTTGCTCTTTGATGAATATTATATTTTGTAGAAACCCATTAAATATGGAGTAATTAGACATGTCGATTCAACAGTACAGGAAAATGTTCATTTATATTTTGATATTATATAAAAACGAAAAATTGTTTTAGTTAAAAACAAATACAATAGAATTATTTAATTTAGTTTGGTTAACCGTCATAAACCCGAGGTAAAAAACTTACAATAACTACAACAATTTAAGCTTTTTTTCATAGCAAGCACTTTCGTTTCCTTGGATCAAGTGTCTTTCATCATATATTAACAAGCTGGTCACGGTTGTCTTCATCTTCTTCCGCTTTTACAGTCCTCACTTTACTGTACCGCCAGAGGCCTCCGTAACTGATTCATATTCGAGGAACCTGAACAAGACATCGACCAGCGTCTATTGACGAGTTAACCGCAGTATTCTCTGCATTTCATGATCACAAAGACCATCAATAAATGTTTGAACGGCCACTTTTTCTATCATGTCTTCGGGAGCTGTTGGCTAAGCCTATTATACTAATCTGGAAATATCTACCTCATATTCTTGAAGAGCTTCATCTACCTTTTGTTTTCGATTTTTAGACTGCGACCGATAGACATGCTCCTAGTTCTCGTGACAATCTCGCATGATTAGTCTCTTCTTAAGCTCTTGGTAATCATCTGTATCCTCTACGGATATCGTTTGAAGCACATGCAAAGCATTTCCCCGATGAGGAATAGCCAAGTTTTCGTCTTTTCTTTTTAGAACCATCCGTTTGCTCTTGCAGCTGATTTGAACTGCTTCGTATAGTTGTTCCATGGAGATTTTCCATCGAAATTTGGAACTTTAACATGCACAAAACCAACATTCCTTCAAGTGGCTCCAACTTGAATTTGGGATCATCGTCTTTATTCTTTGCTGAAATGGGTTCAATTCCTCTGTCTACTTTCTCTGTTTTCTCCATCTTATTTTCTATATCTTTCATCTTTTCTCCAAAAGCCAAAATATTGGCAGCAACTTGGTCTTTGAACTATGCTATTTTGTTGTCGAAAACAGAGGTGACCTTACAGATTTAAGATGATATTTTAACAGAGATTTTTTCAAGAGAAGAAATCTCGTTGGAGACTTTGCTTTCCAGAGATGTGCTATCACCACAAACTTTATTTACTAAAGATACAATGTACGTCGAGACTATCTAGAAAGACACGACAAGAGACACGACCTTCTCTGGAGTTATAGATGAGCTTTTCGCGAAACTTGGATGAGCATTTTATGCTTTGGGTATTTTTAACACTGGAAGCAACACGGCGAAAATGCATGCATCGCTACTAAAGGAGAATCCGTGAGTGACACATTTGCAAAAGCTTTTGTTTTCGATATGACAGTTTTGGTGGCTGATGTGGTTGCCTAATTGTGTTTAACAGTACTCTGTAGCACTCTCATGTAAAGTATGCCTCTGGAGATTTGTGTTTATATTCATAATTTGCTCTTTGATGAATATTGTATTTTGTGGAGACCCATCAAATATAGAGTAATTAGACATGTCGTTTCAACAGTACAGTAAAATGTTCATTTATATTTCAATATTCTATAAATGAAAAATAGTTTTGGTAATTTAGTTTGGTCAAAGTTTTTGTCAAATACTTACATCAGCAATTTATGCTTTTTTTCTTCACATGCACTGAATCTAGTGCCTTTTATTAAATGATTATATAAGACGAAGAATAGTTTTAGTAAGAAATCAAACTCAATAGAATTGAGATAGGATTATTTAAAATAACCGCCGAAAAGTATAACCTGACACTATTAACAGAGAAAACCCAATTGATGGTTATATCCAATAACCCAATTAGATGTAAATTAGTAGTGGACGACCATATTTATAATCGAGCAAGTAATAGATTGTAGATACTTGGGTGTAGAAATATCAAGCGACAGGCATTTGTCGCAAGAAATAAAACAGCAAGCAACGAAAGCAGCGAGAATATCTGGTTTCCTGAGCGATATAATCTGGTGGAGTAAATATATGAGAACCGAAAGCAAAGTCCGCATTTATAAGACATGTGTTAGACCCGTACTGACATACGCAGCAGAGACAAGGGCAGAGACAACAAAGACCAAACAAATAATGAGAACAATAGAGATGAAAACTCTAAGATCCATAAAAGGTGTCACAATCAGAGATAGGATACGAAACGAAGACACATTGAGAGAGCTAGGCGTTCAAGACGTAGTGAGATGGACAAGAGCACGATGCATGTGGAGAGACCATATGAGTCGGATGGACCCTGATTGATGTAGATCGGATAGACCCTGAACGTATGGCGAAATGGGCGAAGACACAGAAGCCCAACACCAAGCGACCCAAAGGAGGACCTGAAAAACGATGGTACGGGAGCTGGAGCTCCGGATTGCAGCAGAGACTGTACAGAAGAAACAGGACATAGTCCTATTAAAAGAAGAAAAAGAAGATATAGTTATAGATAATTATATAATTATTAAAGAATATAATTATTTAATTTAATTTTATTATTTACTAAGGAAGTAAAACTTCACTTATAGGTAGATGGTATATAAATTTAACAAATTTTTTATCTAAAATGATCCAAATTCGATTGAAGTGGGTACCTCTATAGTACAAAAAACATACAAACGTTTTCCGACCGATCAGTCCATCATCAGGTAGAAACCTAAAATAAGCAAACCACTGTATTAAAAAATCAAGATGAAATTTTGACTGTTAGAAAGTTAGGAAAAATTAAAACATGTGGTTACTTACTTTAGATCCAAAGTAGTTGGAACTAGCTACATAGTTAGTCAAAAGACCTTCACAATAATTAGGCCATTTCGGCTATAACAATGTCGACAATAAGTCGATGTTTAAAGAATTTATAAATGTAGTGGTACTATAGTGTGGTCTTCATCTTGGCTTCAAACTGACAGACTGAAATATGACATTAAACGAATATTGACAAGACCTTCTAGGTAGGGAATTTTATGTGTATGGAGTTATTTTATATTTTACAAATGCAAAAAATATTTTTTACTTAAATACATGAATTTAATTAGCTATTAAATAAAAGAGTGAGAATAAACAATTTGAATTAATAATAACATAAAATTATTTATGATAATTTTATGACGATTGAAAGCGAAAGTTTTGCCAACAAGGTAATGACGTCACTTGTTCGAAAAGAAAAACATAATAATGAGAAATAAACTAAAGAATAACAAAAGGAAATTTATTGAATGATAAATATAAGGTAAAAGAGTTAGTGAATACGGAGTTTGACTGTTATGAAATGCAATTTAAGTTAATAAAATCAAAATCACAGTGTAGAGTTACGAGTATAACTGGTTGCCTGAATTCATGTAAATAAGACAGGGTGAAGAAAAACAAACTAAGAATAGATTACTATGGTTTAACAGAAATTAGATTAAAGTCAAGATGAAGACCAATTTTATTAACCGTCATAAACCCGAGATCAGAAACTTACATTAACTAAAACAATTTATGCTTCTTTTCTTAGCAAGCACTTTCGTTTTCTTGGATCTAGTGCCTTTCATCATATTCAACGAGCTGGTCAAGGTTGTCTTCATCTTTTTCCTCTTTCACAGTCCTCTCTTCACTGTACCCGCCAGAGGTCTAGACGTGGACAAGACATCGACCAGCGTCTTATGATGAGCTAACCGCAAGATTCTCTGCATTCCGTGATCACAAAGGCCATCAATAAATGGTTGAACGGCCACTTTTTTAACCATGTCTTCGGGAGCATGGTACTGATCTGGTTATTATTAAGAAGAGCGAAGAGAGGGTTGAAGAGCTCCTTTATAGGATAATGCTACAGTTTTATCTGCGTCTAATAATACTATTCTTATCTGAGATAAGAATAGTAAGAGTAAATTAGAGTCGGAACAGGATTTTATTGTAAGTAGATCAGAAGTTATAGCTGCACGAATAGTTGCAACATTTCAGTTCTCCAAATAATACTGGTATCGTCAAAAAAACCCATCGATTTTTAAATTAGTGGTGTCAGTTATAATGCAGAAGTTCGTAACAGGAGTACAAAAAAAGTGATCAAAACTTAAAAATTCTCTTACGAAAATATTTATTTAAAAATAAACATAAAAAATAATCACGAAAAAATTTTCTGGGAATACTTCACGGAAATGAAACATACATATTATTTACTGGGGACAAACAAATCCACCAGGACGAAAGATGCTACTCGATGGCTGCACCGAAGGTGAAACGAGAAAAGCCCTAAAGAGCGAAGGGCGAGGTCGAAGAGACTCTCCGTTGATTGTCCCTCATTCCGTGACGCTTTGGTTAAAAGAAATCTTGTTTGCTGTCCGCCTATAGCGGATTTGGCGTATATTACTTTTACATTCTGAATAGAGCTTTGCAGTTTTAGCGAAACGAAGTGAGAAAATCTCTAATGGTGCCTAAATATTACTAGGAAAATGTTATGTTTTTTTATTGTTTTAAAAAACAATCTGGTACAACATAATCCAGGGGAAAATCAAGTTATATATCAAGTTCTGCCCTAATAATAAGTACCACAGCGGACATATCATAATATATTATCATTCTCATTTTTAAAGGGTTTCAATTTCATGATAGAGATACCAAACTGTACCGACTTGAAGAAATGTTACTAAATAACATATCAGTCAAGCAAATGGGGATTCTTAATGTTCCCGGGAGGTATCCATTAACATCGCCTTTTTAAATTTACAATTTAACAATGTAAATTAAACTTCAAATATAACCACTGTTTGGTTCTGGGGCTATTTAGCAAGTACAAGAGTTCACTAATGATGAACTGATAGGTCCAAAAAAATTTTGAACATAAAAGATGAAGTTTTTCAATCCTAAAAGCAACATTAATAATATTGAAAATATTAAAAATATTACTAAAAGATTTTAAAATTAAAAAACTTATTGGTACATTTTCCTGGTGACACCTCCAAGGCTTCTACAATTTTCAAGCCAAATGGATGCTGCAGTGAAGACAAAGGGAAGGAATTCCACACTATGCAATTCACATCCCCCGTCTGCAGCGTGGTAAAGTTCCAACGGAAAATGAACCTAGTTACTCTACGGAGTAATACGAATATAAAATAAAAATGTATACCATTTTTATTATTCAGTTGCAATGCGAAGGCAAAACAATCTTACTTTTCAATTAGAATACGGAGTGCAATCCAGCTCTCTGAATCGCGATTTTCGATTCTTATTGGAAACTCATCGGAGAGAGCGCAGGCTTGTTCTCCATATCCCAACTGACCAGCACCGAAAGCTTTTCCCACACATTGCAAACTGAAACAAATAGGGTAGGTGACTAGCGTCATCTGGCAATTGAAAGATGAAGTTTTTCAATCCTAAAAGCAACATTAATAATATTGAAAATATTACTAAAAGATTTTTAAATTGAAAAACTTATTGGTACATTTTCCTGGTGACACCTCCAAGGCTTCTACAATTTTCAAGCCAAATGGATGCTGCAGTGAAGACAAAGGGAAGGAATTCCACACTATGCAATTCACATCCCCCGTCTGCAGCGTGGTAAAATTCCCGCTAAAATTTCGTTATAAACGTTTAGAACTGAAGCCGTCCCTGTACATCCTATTAGTTTCTAACTTGCAGGTTATTGTTGCTGAAAACAAAATAAAGATTTAAAACAAAATAAAAATTTTCTATGACCAACTGAAGCCGAGATAATTGTTTTTGTTTTCTTAAATCGTAGTGACTTTATTTATAACAATTAAGAAATTATTTCACAGTCATTGACTAAAGAAAGACTTATATTATCTTAAAATTAAAACTATTTTAACCGAAAATTACATTTAATTATTAAAAATAATTTTTAAAATGTAGTGGAGATTTATTTTTCGTTACGAATGTGATTTATTGTGTCGGTTGCCCTTGGCAACGGTTAGCAACTTATAATACATTGAATCACAGTTTTTACTTTAAATTTTAAAGCACCGCTTGGATTGACATGAAATTTGGCAAACATACAGATAACACGTCAAAGAAAAAACATGATATTGGACCTCTGTGTGATTCTGTCCTGGGGGTGAGTTTCACTCCTTATAAGGGGTGAAAAAATATATGTTCAAAATAAGTTCGGAAATTAATAAAACGTTTAATTATAAGCACCTTTTGTTCTACAGCATTTTTTACCGGCGCTTTAAAATTTAAAGCATGAACAGTAATTCAATGTATTATAAGTTGTAAACAGTTGTTAAGGGCAACCGACGCAATAAATCACATTCGTAACGAAAAATAAACCTCCAATACATTTTAAAAATCATTTTTAATAATTAAATGTAATTTTCGGTTAAAATACTTTTTATTTTATGATAATATATGTCTTTCTTTAGTCAATGAATGTGAAATAATTTCTTAATTGTTATAAATAAAGTCACTACGATTTAAGAAAACAAAAACAATTATCTCGGCTTCAGTTGGTCGTAAAAATTTTTATATTGTTTTGAATTTTTATTTTGTCTTCAGCAACAATAACTTGCAAGTTAGAAACTCATAGGATGTACAGGGGCGGCTTCAGTTTTAAATGTTTATAACGAAAGTTGCGCCCTTATTTTCAAACCCATAATGAGATGTCGAAAAATCTTGTACGCATATAGTTACATCAGAATATGAAAATATAAGTATTTAGAAGGAGAATGGATCTTGGATTAACTCTCTACGATTTTTTTTTTTGAAAAAGTTATAGCCTTCGACATTTGACCCCTTGGAATAAACCATTTATAATATCTAAGTAACAAGTTCACCAATCGGGCTCTACAATTTTTTATGTTTGGTTTTGATAGATCTTCATTTTAAAGCCTTAAAAAATACATAAAAGTTATTTTTACAATAAATAATGCAATTGCAAAAAACGGCCATGTTGGACCTTTCGCAGGCTCTTTTGCAATAACGTATTAACGAAATTAAACCTGACGTAGCTAAAATTGTAGGTTTTTTAATATACTTCAATTTTCTATTTAAATTTTTTTCTCTAAAATGAATATCCTAAGCTGCAAAATTAAAAATCTTTAAAAATTGTAAATTTAACGAATGAAAAATGTCATAAATAAAAACCGCACAAAATTTTTGGTTACATTTTAGTAGAAGTTATTCCTGCCGTCGTCCTTTACAACACCTGGTAGGTTTCAAAAATTCCTTAATTATATCCTGAAATCGACCTATTTTTCACCCACAGCTTAGACTATTATGTTGCCAACGTAAGTAGACATGCTTTATAGTAATATTAATTTGATTCTATGTTAAACGAACCCAAATACTTCTAGCATTCTGCGTTACCCGTCACGTATTCCCTTCAGTGCAGATTCCAAGTCTTTGCGGCCACTGTGGGATGCCACGATAAGGTAGGGAGCTGATGATCACACAACTCCTGAATACGGCAGTAGCACATCCTGAAAATAGAATATATAAGAGTAGATATCCTGCTTTTGCTCTTGTTGCCTCGTGGGGTGCCACACAGTTTTAGATCGAGTTTGGCATGGAAACTAGCCCGTTTAACACATATTTTATTCTCATTTTTGCTGGGTAGCGTTAAAGTTACCCACACAGTGTTTAAGACTTAGATATATAGGTATATTTATTTCATATCTTCAACTTAACTTATAAATTAAATTATAAATTAAATACAGGAAGAATTCCAGAAGAATGGAGAACCACTCAAATGATAGCGTTATTTGATGGGGCAGACCCCAGTAACTATAGAGGGATAAATTTACTGAGCACTACTGAAACTCATAACAAAAATACCGATGGAGAAAATAATGGCCTGCATAAATATATCGGATGAACAACAAGGACTTAGAAGTGGATGATCATGGTAACGATGCAGTTTTTGTGATAAGGCAAATAGCGGAGGAATCATTAGAATATAACACACCAGCCTTTTTCTGTTTCACGGACCTAGAGAAAGCAATTGATAAAATCAAATTAAACGATGTTATACACCTACTAAGTATATGACAAAAATTTACCACTGGATATCATAAAACTGATAGAAAACATATATGTAAGAAATAAAATAGAAATGAAAGTCAATGGAATAATAACAGAACTCATAGAAATAAACACAGGAATCAGGCAAGCAGATTCACTAAAGCGCTGGTTTCCTCGAAAGCGGTGCCGACAACCTCCGATCGTAACACTGCGATGAATGACATCATAAAAAACTGTACCATGCAAAATAATAGCATTCGTTTCCAAGGATGCGTTGGAAGCCACTGCTTGCTGAGCTTGCACATTCCATTGCCCCAGTGAAGAACCTTGAGTTTTTCACGTAATCTGACGTAATTCATCGCAGTGCTACGGTCGCTGTTTGGCGGTGCCGCTTTCGAGGAAACCCAGGCTTAAGTCTTCTACCGTTTAACATAATGTTGGATATGTTATGATAACATAATGTTGGCAATAATAAAACAAGTGAAGAAAAAAAGAGGGTACAAAATGGGCGATAGAGGGTAGTCTACAAAGATTACTACACGAATTCAACATTAACGCAAAAGAAATGAATATGAAAATATCAGCCCGCCCAAAAAACAAAAAGCTTAGTAATAGCCAAAGAACGTATAAGATGCAAATCGGAGTTAGATAATTAAATTATACAACAAGTAATGACTTTCAAATACCTGGGAATTAATCTATTAGCCGACAACAATATCGAAGAAGAGGTAAAAGACCAAAATAATTAAAGTCAGTAGAACGGCCGGATGCCTAAACGACAAAATTTGGAAAAACATACACCTAAGATAAACAAAGGCCCGAATATATAAGTCAGTTATTAAGCCAGTTATGACTTACACGGCCGAAACAAGACCGCAGATGCAAGCAAAACACGAAGACATCTGGAGACCAATGAAATGAAGATCTTAGGAAGGATTGCTGGAAAAGGACTACAGGATAAGGTAAGAAGTGAGGAAATCAGACGCATATGTGGGGTAGATAATATAAATACAGAACAGAAAAAAAAGAACAGAAAAGAAGAGTGGAATGAACACATATAAGCAGGATATCAGAATCAAGGATAGTAAGAATAGCCAGGGACAAGTCACCTTTGGGTAGGAGAAGTATAGGACACCCAAGGAAAATATAGAATGACAACTTAGGGGCAGAATGAAAGGCACCGTTGAAGAAAAACAGACAGTGCTGCCTATATAAAAGAAGAACTTATAAATTATTGTGAAATATGGTTTGATTGAATTCGGCTACAAAATAAAAATATAAGTACGTAATACAACTCCTGTTATATACCTTATGATCGACCTAATCTGTAAACTGTGTAACTCCATTTATCCAAATTTTACAGGAGACACAAAAAACTATCTTTCTAAAGACTAATGCGAATACTAAGAACGTATCTCCCATTTTCAAATATAGGTTTGTAAAACGGAAATATTTTATAGATACACACATCACCAATTATTTACCACCAATTAATTTTTCTTGAAAATATCACTTTCTAAACAGTGATAGGTCAGTCATGTGGTATGACAAACTAGGGTGTTACGTATTTTTCGTCCTAAATTTGCCGGCGAAGGAGATACGGTGTATATATACGAAGACGAAGCCTTGAAACCATGGGAAAGAAAGTGCGAAGGAATGGGCATACCAGTAAGAAACCAATATCTATATACCCTAATTTTCGCTGATGATCAAATAGTGATCGCAAACGACGAAGGTGACTTCAGATTTATGATAAGAAATTTGGTTGAAATAGTTGAATCTTACTTGTCTGATGTTATTTATACAGGGTGAGTTATGAGGAACTGTACATACTCCTACCTCGTATAGAGGCTCCTATGGGGAATAACAAATGACCAATAAAAAGTGTCTGCTCCCATTGTTTAATATACAGGGCGAGTTTCGCATTTTGACAGAAATTTGTATTCGTCATAATTTTTGAACGGTCAGATCGATGTGTCTCTTATTTTGGTCAATCGTTACACTATTACCACCTAATCAACTAATTTATTCAAACTAGAAAAAAATCAGGTCCGGCTTTAAAAAAATTAGTTAGTTTGGGTCTTAGAAAAAATTTCACCCTGTATACGCTTTTTGAAAACTCTAATATGAATTTTACAAATTAGACAGATAGGCAATTAAAATGGCATATTTATTTTTTTCCGCACACGATTACTTAATTTTTTATAAAAAAATCAAATTTGACTAAGGATTAAAAGTTTGTTAAAGTGAACCATATATTTAAAAAAATTTGCTTTTATTCCAAAAGTTATTTTTTTAACACATATTTAATTTATGTTACCACCCAATCAGCTGATTTATTCAAACTAGAAAAAAATCAGGCCCGGATTTAAAAAATACGTTCGTTTTGGTCATAGAAAAAATTTCACCCTGTATACGCTTTTTGAAAACTCTAATATTAATTTTACAAATTAGACAAGTAGGCAAATAAAATGGCATATATATTTTTTCCCCACACTATTACTTAATTTTTTATAAAAAAATAAAATTTGACTACTTATGAATAATTAAAAGTTTGGTAAAGTGAACCTAGATTTAAAAAAATTTACTTTTATTACAAAAATTATTTTTTTTAACAAATATTTAATTTATGTTACTACCCAATCAACTGATTTATTAAAAACTACAAAAAAGTCAGGCCCGGATTAAAAATTTAGTTCGTTTGAGAAAAAATTGCACCCTGTATACGCTTTTTGAAAACGTTAATATGAATTTTACAAATTAGTCAAATAAGCAATTAAAATGGATTATTTATTTTTCCCCACACGATTACTTAATTTTTTATTAAAAAATCAAATTTGACTATGCATAAAATGTTTGCCAAAGTTTTTGCATAGATTTAAAAAAAAATAATTTACAAAATTTTTTTTACAAAAATGAATTTACAAAAACAACGTTTTTCTTTAAATTAAAAGTTTTACTTAATTTTTGCGATTTAACTTTACAATTTACGAATCTGCACCTTTTATTTTTAAAAATTCATAACTTTTACGAGAAGACTGAAAATCAACTGAAAATCTACAACAATTTTCATAGTCTTCACAATGGTAAGAGATATGTGCTGTAAAAATTTCAGAAAAAAAATTAAAATAAAACAGAGTTGTAGCGAGTTAAACCGAGATTTCATTTTTTTTTTTCATTTTTAGGTTAAAATTCCGATTTTGACAAATTTGATTTTTTAATAAAAAATTAAGTAATCGTGTGGGGAAAAAATAAATATGCCATTTTAATTGAAAATTTGTCTAATTTGTAAAATTCATATTAGAGTTTTCAAAAAGCGTATACAGGGTGAAATTTTTTCTAAGACCAAAACGAAATAATTTTTAAATCCGGGCCTGATTTTTTTGTAGTTTGAATAAATCAGTTGATTGAGTGGTAGTATAAATTAAATATTTGTTCAAAAAAATTAATTTTTGTAATAAAAGTTAATTTTTTTAAATCTATGGTTCACTTTACCAAACTTTGAATTCATAGTCAAATTTGATTTTTTTATAAAAAATTAAGTAATCGTGTGCGGAAAAAAATAAATAAGCCATTTTAATTGCCTATTTGTCTAATTTCTAAAATTCTTATTAGAGTTTTCAAAATGCGTATACAGAGTGAAATTTTTATTAGGTGGTAATAGTGTAACGATTTACCAAAATAAGAGGCGCATCGATCTGACCGTTCAAAAATTATGACGAATACAAATTTCTGTCAAAATGCGAAACTCGCCCTGTATATTATTATACAATGGGAACAGATACTTTTTAATGGTCATTTGTTATTCCCCATAGGAGCCCCTATACGAGGTAGGAGTATGTACAGTTCCTCGTGACTAACCCTGTATGATATACTACTAAAGCACTAGCTTTTAAACACGTATTTTTGAACTCCCTTGAATTTTCTAACGTGTAATTCCCCAGTTACTTGAAGTTTATTACGAAGAGAAAATAAACTGTAACGACTGTTGCTACTTGCAGGCCCATTTGATATAGTAAATTCAGTTTACCATCAGACAAACAACGAAAGCCAAAGACAAAGAAGCTTAAGCTATATCCTGATCTAACTTATGAATTTCTCAATAGCGCAATAAGAATATTAGTTTCTTGGCTTGTATTAATTAAGTAGGTAACTCCAACCAATTTGACGTTTTATTTATAGTTTGATTTGGGTAACTAGCATAAGTTATCAGACTCAGCTTCACAAAAAAACCACCCGTACCTACCGGCATCAGTATTCGACCTATTCGAATCAAACCTGTTTAGATGTATGCGTAAATAACGACGGTTGTACGTTCTATTATTGTACTGTTTCGTGATAATGTGCTCTTATTGTTAAACATAACCTTGAAGCGAATGACAAATGCCGTGCGAGCTCTCGAAGGAATGGACAAAATTAGATCTGTCAATTTGGCTTTTGTAGATCTTAAGAAGGCCTATGACTTCATACCTAGGACCAAGCTATGGGAAGCAATGGAACATGCCGAAGTTTCACGATTATTAATAAAAGCAGTAAAAGCAGTCTGCAAGAATGTAGCTATCAAAACGGGCATTTGAATATGCAGTCCATTTGAGAGGACACAGGGATTAATACAGGGCTGCTCCATATCCCCTACCCTATTCAAAATATTCCTGAAAAAAACCTGAAACAATGGAAAAAAGTGCAAAGTAATCTACATTTCAGTAAGAAACGAATACATACCTACATACCCTAAGTTTTGCTGACGACCAAATAGTGATCGCACAGGGCGAAGATGACCTTAGCTTTATTATGAGAAACCTGGAATAGGAATATACAAATAATGGAATAAAAATAATCCTAAAGAAAACTCTGAATACCTAGCAAGGGAGAATACAGAAATAAAATAACTGGAAATGGCCAAAAATACTAATTTAATAACACTAAAGAAAATGGTTGAACTACTTCAATCTTACTTGTCTGACACTTGTATACACTAACATTTAAACAGCTATTTTTGAACTCACTTAAATTTTCGAACTTGTAATTCCCCAACTATTTGAAGTTGATTACGAAGCGAAAATCAACTGTAACTACTGTTGCTACTTGCAGGACCGTTTGATATAATAAAATCAGACCATCGTTAGACAAACAACGAGGCTCAAAGACTTAGCCCGTCCGCACATGGAGCGACGCTCGAAGCACTCGGCTCGATTCAAATCGCGTAGAATTCTCCCTGCCACTCAAGTTCCTTCGTTGTGGCATTGAGCTCCGTACACGAGGCGTTTACGATTGCAAAATCTCCTCGTCTTGTACGACTCTCGTCTCTTGCGATCCGTAGTGCACGAGAAAGTTCGAGTGATACGCACGTTTTTAGTCATAATAGGTAGTTTATTTTATTTGTTTCCTTCGTTTTTTGTTGTTTTTTTGCGCTGAATGAAATTTTACTTTTATTTAAAGATCGGTGCATGTTTTGTTCATTGATTGTAGTACTACCTACTAACTTTGTGGAAATATATTGTTTGTAATATAAAATTCTGAAAACATTGAACTTTCGTTTCTAGGTGTTTATTATAAAATTCTTTGGGGAAAGAGAACCTTCAATTGTATAATGCTCATTGTATACAAATGAGACTAAAAATGTAACAATACCGTACTTTTTACAGATCTAAATAGTCGTTTGGGTTGATAAATAAAAAAGATGTGAGCAAACTGAATCGACTAGTGTACGGAGAGCAATCGCTTATGCCGCAGGGTTCGTACAAGACGAGCAAGACGCGCGAACTTCGAGACGGGTCTTCGATCGACCCATGTGCGGACGGTCTTAGCCCGTCCGCACATGGAGCGACGCTCGAAGCACTCTCGATTCAAATCGCGTAGATCTCTCCCTGCCACTCAAGTTCCTTCGTAGTGCACGAGAAAGTTCGAGTGAGACACACGTTTTTAGTCATAATAGGTAGTTTATTTTATTTGTTTCCTTCGTTTTTTGTTGTTTTTTTGCGCTGAATGAAATTTTACTTTTATTTAAAGATCGGTGCATGTTATGTTCATTGATTGTAGTACTACCTTACCTACTAACTTTGTGGAAATATATTGTTTGCAATATAAAATTCTGAAAACATTGAACTTTTGTTTCTAGGTGTTTATTATAAAATTCGTTGGGGAAATAGAACCCTCAATTGTATAATGCTCATTGTATACAAATGATACTAAAAATGTAACAATACCGTACTTTTTACAGATCTAAATAGTCGTTTGGGTTGATAAATAAAAAAGATATGAGCAAACTGAATCGACTAGTGTGCGGAGAGCAATCGCTTGTGCCGCAGGGTTCGTACAAGACGAGCAAGACGCGCGAACCTCGAGAGGTCCATGTCACCAGCCCCCCCTTTTTCAATTTTAGGGTCAACAAAAAGCTCATTCATTTGTATTGCGTTAGTACTGGATTGTATCACCCTTCATTCGTTTGTACTGCCCCCACCCTTTTAAATCTGCCTGGAGGGGCTGGTGACATGCCATCCCCCCCTTTTTCGATTTGAGGGTCAAAAAAAAGCTCATTCGTTTGTATTGCGTTAGTACTGGATTGTATCACCCTTCATTCGTTTGTACTGCAACCACCCTTTTAAATCTGCCTGGAGGGGCTGGTGACATGCCATCCCCCCCTTTTTCGATCTGAAGGTCCGGGATGGGTATGTTCGTTTGTACTGCGTTAGTATCGGATTGTATCGTCCTTATTTTGTTTGTACTGCCCCCACCCGTCTAGATTGGCCTGGGGGGGCCAGTGACATGCTACCCTCTACTCTGCACTTTTTGCCTTCTGAATGTCGAAAATAGGCTATTTCGTTTGTACTGCGTTAGTACTGGATTGTATCACCCTTCATTCTTTTGTACTGCCTCCACCCTTTTAAATCTGCCTGGAGGGGCTGGTGACATGCCATCCCCCCCTTTTTCGATATGGGGGTCCGGGATGGGTATGTTCGTTTGTACTACGTTAGTATCGGATTGTATCGCCCTTATTTTGTTTGTACCGCCTCCACCCGTCTAGATTGGCCTGGAGGGGCCAGTGACATGCTACCCCTCTAATCTGCACTTTTTGCCATCTGACGTCGAAAGTAGGCTATTTCGTTTGTACTGCGTTAGTACTGGATTGTATCACCCTTCATCCGTTTGTACTGCCCCACCCTTTTAAATCTGACTGGAGGGGGATCCCTTTTTTCGATCACGGGGTCCGGGATGGGTATGTTCGTTTGTACTGCGTTAGTATCGGATTGTATCGCCCTTATTTTGTTTGTACCGCTCCCACCCGTCTAGATTGGCCTGGGCGGCCAGTGACATGCTACCCTTTTACATTTAAAACAGGGGAGGATTAATGCTAGGAGTAAGGATACAAAATTAGCCAAAACTATTAGAGTAACACCGCGGGTGTAAAACTTGGTAAATTCGTCAAAAATGTAACGAATTACATTTTGAAACTGAAAAACAGGCTTGCAAGCCACTCTCCATGGGGAATGGAAAGTTACACCCTCAAATGGACCTCGGAGTAGTTCTACGCTACCGATTTGAAAAATGGTACATGTATTTGTTGGAGATATTTTGAACACCATTTTCGATCAGAAATCAGAGGAGCGACCTTGCCTTTTCCTACTAGGAAGAAATTTATCCATCCCCTCAATAAATTTTACAGTTTTACACGCTATCGATATGAAAATCAAAGATCTCATGCGGCGCATTCCGAAATGCACTCTTCGTTGTACAATTTCAACCTCTCTGGATAACTGATTAACTGAAACATACATACGGCAGAATTCATTGGAATCGAAAATTATTAAAAGTATTTGGAACATTAAATGAAAAATTCCCACAATCAATGTCTTTCCTACCATCTAATGCGAGAGACCAGATAACAATAATTGCCGTTGCTATGTTATGGTAATTTGTTTTCTAGAAAGGTTTGTATTGTTCATTTATGACTGCAATGAGATTCAGAATTTCCGTATTCCATTTGCAAAATAAATATAGTGTCAAAAACTTGCTTATACATTTGACGCACTGTCCGTCAACGTGTTAATTGACTCTACAGATTCAGTGCCAAAACGAGACATTTTTATAGAAAAATATTTGCAAATATATGAAATGCCACACTGACTTATTAAATAAACAATGACAGAACTTTCGATTTTTTTACTATGGACTTATCGCTGTATAGACCAGGACGGAACTGTTTTGAAGTGGATGTGAGAGGTGGCATTCCGATTTTTGCAGATAAAATTAGGTGACAACTTCAGTAATTATAATTGGCTTATGCTCCTTCTCAAATATGTCCGGAACATTAATAAAAACATTCAAATATTTAAAAATTTACAAAAACGTCGATTTTTTTCAACTTTTCAATCGTTTTTAAAACGATTCATTTTGGATCAAAGTCGTAGGGAAATAAAACAAAGATAATTGAATTTTTTATGATATACGACTATAAAATATACTTAATAGATTTTGCATAATAATTTTGCAATCTAAATTTTTTTTAAAAAGTTAAAATTTTTTATAAACTTTCTGAACAAAAATTAGACCATTATTTAGAAGTTTGCTAATTTTTTTACATATAAAAATACGCCCTACCTATCTAATACACTTTACAGAACTTAAATTGGTTTATTTAATCGGCCTCAGCAATGTTTTAAAGTTATACACAATTTTTTGGCTTATAAACAAATACAGTGCGGACGTTTGAGTTAATAAATACGAATAAATTCGTTTTTCTGTTATTTATCAAATAAACATTTTTTTCTGTTTTAGGACAACAGTAAAATGTATCTCGAATTAACTAAATTAAATTCTTTCTTCTGTTTGTCTCAATTAATTAAAAAAAATTGGGCACCCTGTATAAATAATTATGTAATAAATAGAGAATTGAATAATCTTTCAAATAAGCTAGCACACGACCCACATTTTCATTTAAAAAAATCATCGATTACGTCGTCACACCCAGAGGGATGACGTTAGTAGTATGATAGATATCCCAAAAATTATAATTATCCTGTTTAGGGATTTATCTCCAGAGTTCCTCATTCTCGAGAAAATTAATTTATTCCAACTCAAACGTCCTCACTATATTTGTTTATAAGTAAAAAAATTGTTTATATCCTTAAAACGTGCTGAGCCCGCTTAAATAATCCGATTTTAATTTTGTAAAGTGTATTGGATTGGTAAAGTACCTCTCGATACGTAAAAAAATTAGCAAACTTCTAAAAGGTCTACTTTTTGTTCAGAAAGTTTTTAAAAAATTTGAACTTTTTCTAAAAAAATTTAGATTGCAAAATTATTATGCAAAATCTATTACGTCGATTTTAATCAAATTTTGTGGACGGATTAAGTATGTTGTAAGAATTTTCTAAATAAAATACGAACGTTCTAAGTGCAACCAAAGTGGTTGAAAAACATTGAATAGAAAGAGGCTTATTTTGCCCTCTTATTTTGTATTTATTGCTATTTTGCAGAAAGGATAATCATTTAAGATATTTTATACCAGTCGTGTCGTAAATTATCTTTATTTTATTTCCCTATGACTTTGTTCCAAAATGAATCGTTTTTAAGTTACAAGCAATGAAATTTGAAAAAAATCGATGTTTTTCGAAATTTTTAAAAATTTTAATTTTTTTAATAATGTTTCAAACATATTTGAGAAGGAGCATAAGTCAATTATAATTACTGAAGTTGTCATGTAATTTTATCTGCAAAAATCGGAATGCCCCCTCTCACATCCACCTCAAAACAGATCCGCCCTGGTCTATACAGCGATAATTCCATAGTAGAAATCGAAAATTGCAATGTCATTGTTTATTTAATAGGTCAGTTTGGCATTTAATATACTTGCAAATATTTTTCTATAAAAATGTCTCGTTTTGGCACTGAATCTGTAGAGTCAATTAACACGTTGACGGACAGTGCGTCAAATGTATAAGCAAGTTTTTGACACTATATTTATTTTACAAATGAAATACGGAAATTCTGAATCTTATGTCAGTCATAAACGAACAATACAAACCTTTGTAGAAAACAAATTGCCATAACATAGCAGCGGCAATTATTGTTATCTGGTCTCTGATATTAGATGGTAAGAAAGATATTGATTGTGGGAATTTTTCATTTAATGTTCCAAATACTTTTAATAATTTTCGATTCCAATCAATTTTGCCGTATGTATTTTTCAGTTAATCAGTTATCCAGAGAGGTTGAAATTGTACAACGAAGAGTGCATTTCGGAGTGCGCCGCATAAGATCTTTGATTTTCATATCGATAGCGTCCGAAACTGTAAAAATTATTGAGGGGATGGATAAATTTCTTCCTAGTAGGAAAAGACAAGGTCGCTGCTCTGATTTCTGATTGAAAATGGTGTTCAAAATATCTCCAACAAATACATGTACCATTTTTCAAATCGCTACTACTCCGAGATCCATCTGAGGGGGTAAATTTCCATTCCCCATGGAGAGTGGAGAGTGGCTTGCAAGCCTGTTTTTCAGTTTAAAAATTTAATTCGTTTCATTTTTGACGAATTTACCAAATTTTACACCCGCGGTGTTACTATGTGCAAGGTTTGGCTGATTTTGTGTCCTTACTCCTAGCACTAATCCTTCTCTGTTTTAAATGTAGAACAGTAGGGGTAGTACAAACAAAATAAGGGCGGTACAATCCAGTACTAACGCAGTACAAACGAAATAGCCTATTTTTGACATTCATATGGCAAAGAATGCATAGTAGAGGGGTAGCATGCCACTGGCCCCCCAGGCCAATCTAGACGGGTGGGGGCGGTACAAACAAAATAAGTGCGATACTAACGTAGTACAAACGAACATACCCATCCCGGACCCCCAGATCGAAAAAGGGGGGGATGGCATGTCACCAGCCCCTCCAGGCAGATTTAAAAGGGTGGGGGCAGTACAAACGAATGAAGGGTGATACAATCCAGTACTAACGCAGTACAAACGAAATAGCCTATTTTCGACATTCAGAAGGCAAAAAGTGCAGAGTAGAGGGTAGCATGTCACTGGCCCCCCCAGGCCAATCTAGACGGGTGGGGGCAGTACAAACAAAATAAGGGCGATACAATCCGATACTAACGCAGTACAAACGAACATACTCATCCCGGACCCCCAGATCGAAAAAGGGGGGGATAGCATGTCACCAGCCCCTCCAGGCAGATTTAAAAGGGTGGGGGCAGTACAAACGAATGAAGGGTGATACAATCCAGTACTAACGCAATACAAACGAATGAGCTTTTTTTTGACCCTCAAATCGAAAAAGGGGGGGATGGCATGTCACCAGCCCCTCCAGGCAGATTTAAAAGGGTGGGGGCAGTACAAACGAATGAAGGGTGATACAATCCAGTACTAACGCAATACAAACGAATGAGCTTTTTTTTGACCCTCAAATCGAAAAAGGGGGGGCTGGTGACATGGACCTAACCTCGAGACCTGTTTTCGATCGACTCATGTGCGGACGGCCTTGGCTATATCCTGATCTAACATGAATTTAGCAGTATTTTTGCACAGTACAATAAGAATATTCTTTGCTTGGCTTGTATTGATTAAGTAGGTATATCCAACCAGTTTGGCATTCTATTTATAATTTGATTTGGGTAATTAGCATAAGTTACCAGACTCAGCTTCACAAAAAACCACCCGTATTGTACGATTTCGTGAAAATGTGCCCTTATTGTTAAACATAACCTTGAAGCGAATAACAAATGCCGTGCGAGCTCTCGATATCCGTTCAACTATAAAGGTAAATTATGGTTTTGTTCACCCTAGACCAGTCGTATATGAAAATCGCAAAATATAATATCTACCAAACAAATCACCCAGATGGAGCAGCCCATGGTGGAACTGCAATTATAATTCGCAGCAATATAAACCACAACGAAGAAACAAACTATGCGAAAGATCACCTGCAAGCAACAACAGTTGCTCTAAATACTGGAAGCGGTATTCTAAAAGTTTCTGCAGTCTATTGTCCTCCAAAATATAACAATAAAAAACAAGAATACTCTAATTTCTTCGAAACGCTTGGAAACAGATTTATAGCAGGAGGAGACTATAATGCCAAACACAAAGCCTGGGGTTCCAGACTAATAACTACGAAAGGTAGAGAATTACTTCAAACTATAAATAACAGTAACTTAAAGCACTTCGCCACAAGAGAACCTACATACTGGTCCAGTGATCCACAGAAAACACCAGATGCCATAGATTTTTTCGTAACAAAAGGCATTAATACAGTCAAGCTTTGATCTATCATCTGATCATTCACCAATACTCTTAACCATGCTTGAGGGAATAGTAGGGCGACCAAAAAAACCTATAGTAAGCAATCATAAAACAAATTGGGACACCTTTCAGGAATGGGTGGATGCATGTATAGATCTTAAAATTCCTCTTAAAACAACCGAGGACATAGAAGTAGCATTAAAAGAACTAAAAACTTCCATTCAAACTGCGGGTTGGGTTGCAACCCCGATACAAAAAGACGGTGATAAAATCGACGAAAACCCAATCATAATAAAAGACCAAATTGCTGAAAAGAGAAGACTACGCAAGAAATGGCATCAAACAAGGACAGCAGCAAATAAGAAAAACCTGAATAAAGCAAATAAGGACCTAAAAAACTTCTGTTAACGATGAAAAATGACTCGGTTCAGGCATATCTCGAAAACCTAACGCCAACGGAAGCAATAGACTACTTACTCTGGAGAGCAACAAGAAAATTGAACAGGCCACAAAATATTCCCCCTATAAAAGATCAACAGGGGAAATGGGCCAGAAACGACAAAGAAAAGGCCAATGCATTTGCACTTCACCTATCAAATGTGTTTAAACCAAATGAAGTAGAGAGTACACAAGAAGACATGGACGACATACAAAACTACCTGGAGTCACCTCTCCAAATGGAACAGCCCATAAGCAACTTTAAATACAAGGAAATAAGAGATGTCATTGTACACCAAATTAAACCAAAAAAGCACCGGGCTATGACCTAATAACCGGCATTATAGTGCAAAAACTCACTAGAAAAGGAATCACAGCATTACTACAAATTTTTAACGCAATGCTAAGGCTGAGCTACTTTCCAAATCAGTGGAAAGTAGCAGAAATAATAATGCTTCCCAAGCCAGGTAAAAACCCTAATGAAATATGCTCGTACAGACCCATCAGTCTCTTGCCAATCTTATCAAAAATATTTGAGAAACTTCTACTCAAGCGAATACAGCCAATATTAACGGAAAAAAAGCTCATACTAGATCATCAGTTCGGCTTTAGAGCAAAACATGGCACAATAGAACAAGTCCACAGAGTCGTTAAACAAATTAGCAATGACTTAGAAAAGAAAAGGTATTGTTCAGCCGCATTCATACATATTAGCCAAGCTTTTGATAAGGTGTGGCATCCTGGACTATTGTATAAAATAAAAAAAGTTTTACCTCACAACTTCTATCCATTATTAAAATCATACATAACTAACAGATTTTTCTTAGTAAAACAGCAGTCTGAATATACTAACATCTACCACATAGAATCTGGAGTACCACAGGGTACCTTGGGCCCAATATTATATTTATTGTACACGGCAGACATTCCCACTACAGAACAAACAACAGTATCAACATTTGCTGATGATACAGCAATACTAGCCTCCCATCAAAATCCTGCAGGAGCTTCAAGAAACCTACAAAAAAACTTGAACAAAATAGGAGTATGGCTAAAAAAGTGGAAAATAAAAGCGAATGAATCCAAATCAATACACGTTACTTTCACACCATGAAAAGAGATCAATGTCCACCAGTGAAACTAAATAACAGCCAATTAGCACAAGCTGATAGTGTGAAATACTTAGGCATGCACCTAGACAAACGCCTCACATGGCGGACACATATATATTCAACAAGCGAAAACAACTAGGACTTAGACTGCAGCAACTATACTGGATTATCGGCAGGAAATCTAAACTGACCATTCAAAGCAAAATACTTGTATATAAATCAATTCTAAAACCAATCTGGACATATGGAATCCAGCTATGGGGCACAGCGTCACATTCAAACTTAGAAATACTTCAAAGGTTCCAAAATAAGGTTTTAAGAATAATAGTCAATGCTCCCTGGTACGTGCCAAATACAGCAATAGAAAGAGACTTAGAAATCCCCACCTTCAAAAGTGAAATAAAACGACATAGTGAAAAATATCGGGATAAGTGAATACGCATGTGAACCCCCTCGCGAGTGATCTATTTAACACCGTAGGTGAAGTGCGCCGCTTAAAAAAATTTAAACCAACGGACCTGATAAGCAGGTTTAACTAAGTGTACTCGTACTCAGAATAACAAACAAATAACAGTGAGACCGTTCAAGTATTACGTAACGCAGGTGGGGGGAAGGGGGCTAAAAAATCTTCAAAAATTGCGTTACACAATGGTTAAACGCCCATAAAAGTGCTTACGCAGGGGAGAGGGGGGTCAAAAATCTTCAAAAATCGTGTTACGTAATACTTGAACGCTCCCAGTTTTAAATAAATAGGTTAATTATGTAAGGGAAATAATTCACTGGAAATATTTCCTACATGTCCAATGTAAATATCCGACCATTTACTTATTGTCCTTTAATATTATATATGTGACAGATTGTAAATATACTGGGAGTTAATAAAAAAAAATTTCGAACTTGTAATTCCCCAACTATTTGAAGTTGATTACGAAGCGAAAATCAACTGTTACCACTTGCAGGACCGTTTGATATAATAAAATCAGACCATCATGCATCATTAGACAAACAACGAGGCTCAAAGACTTATGCTATATCCTGATCTAACATGAATTTAGCAGTATTTTTGCACAGTACAGTAAAAATATTCCTTGCTTGGCTTGTATCGATTAACTAGATATATCCAACCAGTTTTGCATTCTATTTATAATTTGATTTGGGTAATTAGCATAAGTTACCAGACTCAGCTTCACAAAAAACCACCCGTACCTACCGGCATCAGTATTCGACCTATTTAAATCGAACGTGGTTAGATGTATGCGTAAATATCGACGGTGGTACGTTCTATTATTGTACGATTTCGTGAAAATGTGACCTTATTGTTAAACATAACCTTGAAGCGAATAACAAATGCCGTGCGAGCTCTCGATATCCGTTCAACTATAAAGGTAAATGTTGGTTTTGTTCTCCCTAGACCAGTCAAAGAAGACTTAGAAGCGTTTTAATTATTTTTTGTTTATTCTTTACGAAAGGTCGCTAACGAACGCAACTTATTAAACTTGCTAATTTACTCAGTGGCGTAGTCACTTTTAAGTACATAAATTGAAAGTAGAAACAAGCCAAATAAATACAGTCAAAGTAGTAGAATAAAATGTAATGGGTGTCCCAAATTTTACGCAAGCTTTGCTTTTAATAGAAAATATTAGTTTTGTCATCTATTTTGAAAAAAAAAATGTGAAAACGTTGAAGTATCCATGTCCGCGGGTGTAACTCTTAGTACTACTATCGGTTTACAGCGTTCTCCGACGTCTTCCGACTCCTAACCGCCAATCTTCTCTGTTTAGCCATAGATCTGGAGTGATTTCTCTTTAGTTCTTTTGCAATTCCTTCCCTCCAGCTTCTTCTCGGCTTTCCTCTTTTCCTTCTCCCTTGTGGTGTCGTTGCCAAAATCTGCTTAGGGATCCTGTCATCTGGCATTCTCTGTATATGGCCGAACCATATGAGGTGTTTTGTTTTTATAAAACAAAACACAGCAAACTGTATGATAAACACACAGTTTGCTGCCGGAAATTTTTTTACTGTTTCTAGGTAATTTTGGTCTGCCCTATCCAAAAATGCCACCAGATTTGCCCCATCAGACCGTTTTCAGAAAATACGACAACAGATCACATTTCTAACATATAGGGTAATTTAACTCAGCATTACCTACATATTATATGTAGTGCTGCTACCCATGAAATAAACCAAATACGAATAAAAAGTAAGATATTTATTGTACAATAATGTACTTACAAAAATCATCACACATACCTATCTGCCAAAAAAACTTAACTTTTCATCTAACGTAACTGGCAGCGTCGCAACAAAAATGTGTTATTCGGCGTCACCTAAAAACTTCCTTTTATATGATTTTCTTGCAAAGGCTTTATAAGGATGGTCTCTTTGAAGACTCCAGCAGTAATCCGCCATCATGTGATAGCCCCATCTCCCTGATACCCCTCTTCCATCGTTTTGATATCTTGGTGAAGATTTTCTGGGAAACGGTCTAAGTGGCTGTGGAGGTAATGAATTTTAATACTCATATGACAACCGTGTTTGTTAAATTTGTTGAACATTTATTCCACTCTAATGCCCAATTGGTATACTTCCATATTTGTTGCCATTATGTAGAAGGACACACTTTAAACTTCGTTTGGATCTGTCAATAATAAGACGCCAATGATCTGGTGTATACTCCGTTACACCCATTTTTTCTAACAGTCCTTTATTGTTGTTATAAAAAAACATATTATCTTGCTGAGAAAAAAAGGCAAAAGAACTTTTATCTCTATTACGGTAGTATGTAATTTCGGTGTCTGGGTGAAGAACATTCTTTTCTTTTAGTCTGGAGGTAAGAAACTCGGAAAAATCCTTTAAGGTTCAAATTTCTCATAAGATCGCTTAGCTCTTCCTGAGTAAAGAGCTGAGGACGCGTTGAATCCCCTTCAAAATCACTGTCGTCTTCCTCAAATCTATTAGTCTGCAGTTCGTCAGATAACGTTTGGGCATTATCCTCTGGTAACATAGGTAGACTGCTAAATATTGGAATGGGTATCTGCTCAAGCTGATGTGGAATTGGTCCTATTGCTGAATCCAGGTTGGAATATGTTCACGTATGTCGATTGTTACGATTAATGCCCTTTATATTCACAAGACAAAAATAGCAATCGTCAAAATGATTTTTTGGTTCCCTCCACACCATTGGAAAACCAAATTTAAACATTTTCGTTGTCCTTTCGTTCACTGTCGCAAGTTTTCAAGACAAGTTTTGCATACTATATGTGGAGCTCAGGATTCATCTTGATATCCTAAATGAACAACAAAATAGACCGTTTTGTTCATTTGCCAATTGTCTTAGAATTTGTTAAGTTTGTTTATAAACATATTGCAATTATTGTGGTGAAATATACAGAAATGTAAAAATATTTAAGTAGTTGATAAGTATGTTATATCTCGAAAACTAGAGCTGATACAAAGAAAAGGTTTGTATTTTTGGAATCAGCACAGATGAATTAACTAAAATCAGTTGATTTTTTTCGGCAGCAAGACAGAAATTTTTTTGTTGGGCTGTGAATTATTGGTGTATTGTATGTGTGACTCTCATTTTTTCTTGTATTCTCTAATTTAGTATCCGATCTCTGTTCTTGCTGCTCTTCTCCAGAAGTCCATTTGTGTAACTAGTAACATTTCCTCTGTTCTTTGTTTCAATGGCCAAATTTCACTGCCATATGTGATTACACTTTTAAGTATGGTATTGTATATGGGCTGTTTGTTCTCTTTAGATATTGTTTGGTCCCACAGAATGCCATTCATCAAGGACATGGCTTTTCTACCCTGTACGTTTCTGTCTTTTATGGCACTATCGAGTGTTTTACCTTGATATATCTTCATGCCAGGTACTTGTATTCATCACAGTATTTAATTTCTACCCCATCATCTAATGTAATGGACTGCTTTGTCCCTCCAATACACATGGCTTCCGTTTCCTTAATGTTGACTTCGAGACCTTATTTGTTATATTCTTTTATTAGCTTCCGAGTCATGTAATTAAGTCGTCATGAACTTGAGCAATCAGAATTTAGTCATCAGCGAAACATGAAGTGTATAGTGTTGTCTCGTCATTGAGAGGGATTCCCATGCCATTATATTTTCTTTTCCACAGCTTAAGTGCTTGTTCCAGATAAATTTTGAAAAGAATAGGCGAAATACAACAACCCTGCTGTATTTCGGTATTTCGCTTAACTCAATCCTTTCGTGACCTTAAATCCCTCAGACATCCTTGATCCAGTTTTAATTTTTGCAGTCGTTCTATTATACAGACTTTGGATTGCTTTGATAAGACAATTTAATCTTGGTTTGCTGTAGGGTTGACCATAGTTTGCTGAGGGGCACTCTGTCATTTGCTTTTTGTGAGTCTACGTACACCAGGTGAACTATTTATTGACGGCTGTTTTTTCTCAATAACTTATGTAATGGCTCTTGGGCCCACATATAAAATTATTATTTATGGCCACACCGACGAAACTTTTTGTACGTGCTATTTGGGTGGAGTCGGGCGTTTGGCGTCGGGAGTGGGGCGTTTGTCTGTCAAGCTGTTACGAAGTTGTCAATTTCATGCAAGAAAAAAATTTATAACCACATTGGTCATTTTATTTTAATCAATGGTTTTTATCTTATACACAGCAAAAACAATTTTGTCGGCCAAAAATTGGGCCATATCACTCGTCGGACACGCTAAATATGTAAAATTTATGAAAATAATAAATTTATTACCACATGGCTAATTTTAACAGAATCTATCATAAAACCTTTTTACAATAATTGGTAACCTTGTCGGACAATTTTCATGGGCCTCATGCGCAGTCGGATGCGCCGAAGATGTCAATTTCCTGGAATTTTTTTATTTACAACCATTTTTCCGACAAAAATAGAAGGTTTTAAGTATATTCTAAATCAAAAAATCTAAGTGTCCGACAAAAATATTAGGGCAAATTGACAGTCGGACAAAAAATTTCATTTTTATTAATAAACTTTTAAACTATGCTGGGTTCGTGCATCCCTTATCTTCACAACCATTTTTCCGACAAAAGTAGCACGTTACAAGTAATTATATTCTTAACGAACAGAAAACTTAATTCTTTTAGCATTGTCAAAAAAAAATTTTAAAACAGTTTTTCTTGGTTACTTTTAAATCTATTTAGCTAAAAATTTATACACACACTAAGTACAACATTGAAAAGGGCGTGACGTAGAGTTGTACCCAAAATTTTCCAACGAATTTTCCGAGAAGAGGGAAAATTTTGGAAAAATTTTGATAAAGAAAATGTTTCATTATTTTTGTCCGACAAGTGATCCAGTATGCATTACACATGTAAAAAACAGTACAAAATAAAAATGATATTTGTGGTAATAAATAAAAAAATCCAGAAACCACATTATTGTAAAATGGTTTTATGGTAGATTCTGTTAAAATTAGCCACGTGGTAATAAATTTATTATTTTCATAAATTTGACATATTTAGCGTGTCCGACGCGTCATTTGTCCGACAAAATTGTTTTCGCTGTTTATATGATAAAAACCATTGATTACAATAAGATGACCAATTTGGTTATACATTTTTTTCTTGCATGAAATTGACAACTTCGTGACAGCTTGACAGACAAACGCCCGACTACCATAATGCGCCAAACTCCAAATTTGTCAGACTCCACCGAAATAACAAGTACAAAAAGTTTCGACAGTGTGGTCATAAATAATAGTTTTATATGTGGGTCCAGGGACTATAATTGTGTACTACTGGTCTACTGGGGACAGCCCAGCTTTAAAGCCAGTTTGCTCATCTGCTTCGTAATCTCTATAGTCATTTTCTATGTTGTTCTTAATAAGTTTCCCATACATCCTACTTATTGTGCTGTTTACCGCAATTCCTCTGTAACTCTGATACAACTTCTTCGATGTTAAAACAGATAGAATGACAAGTGAGGCGTTGAATGAAAGCTTATAACCCAAAGATGTTATTAGAGCTGAGAAATCTGACCTAAGACCTCCGACCTAAGATCCGACCTAAGACTTGAGTGATTATGATCTAGAAGGTGAAGTGCGTATGTAGAAGTGTCTATTTTCCTATTGTTGAAAGCCCTTTTATGTTCTGCTATCCGTATGTCAAAGGTTCTGTCAGTTTAACTGATGTAAGTTTTCGGACAGTCACCACAAGTTAGTTTGTAAACACCACTCTGTAGTTGCTTTCACTTTCGGCTCTTATTGTTCTTAATATATTTGCATTAAGATTTTAAAAAGGCAAACACATAGTAAACTAAATCACTTGAGAAAGGCACTCTGCCGAAACGCTGTAGTCACATAGTTATAATAAATTCCGTGGAAGTATCAAAAACAAACGTTTTCAGTGTTTTATTGCTAAAAATAAACATGTTGATCGGGCCCTATTCGAATGGCCCTGTATATTAACTATTCGTCAATATCGTTTTGCGTATTGAGTGAAGCAGTATGTAGTTCCCTGATTTTATAATCTATTTAATCAGGCTGATTGACAAATGTGCATGTCACAAAAAAAAACAAATGCCTAAAAGAAAATTATTCTTTGTTCGTTACAAAAAATGTATTAGCTAAACACTGCTTCCTCTGTTAGTGGTACAAAACCTTAAATGTCAAATCTGTGTTCCATAAATGGATGTGATACGAGGATGTATTTTCACAGAATGCCGTCGTGTTTTCGACGAAATAGGTCACATTCCAGCGGTTAAATCGGTAAAAAATTAAATATTACGGATAGAGATAGAAAACAGTTGGCTGTATCTTTTTACAAAACATTAATTTGAAATTGGAAACATATTAAGATTAACGTGAAAAGAAGATTTGGAAGAGTTGATAGGTTAAATTTATATCTTGAAATACTGAATACATTATATGAAAATTTATATTTACAGCAATAAAAATTCTTCCAAATAAATAAACTTATCAGTATAAGTCAACCATTAATATACCGAGCGGGCCATAACTTCAAAATAACTCTTTTTGTAGCATTTATCATCGCTCTCCGTACTCTATACTCCATATCTATCTATATCGGCATAATTTCTTCTTGTTTCAGCTTCTCGTGTCCATTGATTTTTATTAAACGCTTTTATTTAGTTCAATAGTTTGCGCTAAATCTTTAGACGTTAATTTGGGTCCAATGCAAATGAATGAAAATTTGCAGATATATGCATTCGTGGGAACAATTTCATTCGTTTAAATAAAAAAAAAACGATTTTAATGGAAAATTCTTAAATTCTTTTGTTTTTTACAATTCCACTTTTTACGTTAATTGTTTACGTTATGCTTCATAAATAAGCAATAAAGTTTCAAATTTTTTGCCGATTCCGACTACTTTTAATGTTAGTACATCATAATATGTTTTATACATATTTTAAGAAACATGACGATATATTTTAATGTTTGAAAAGTGTAAGACTAAAAAGTAAAAAATAAAAAAATATGAAAAAAAGTTTTTAAGAAACGCTTTTCTTTAGTTACGCGCGACTAAAATTAAAAATATAAAAAAAATCAACTAAAAAGCAAAAAAAAGAATGTGTGTGTACTTTGTACGCACGTAAGAAGTTATACTTCTACTACATATTATGTAATTTTTAAGACAATACCAAAAATTTAAAAATTAAAACGCACACAAACACATTGAAAAATGCCACAAAGAAAAAATTATTTCTGAACGATAATAATTGTTGGCAAAAATTTTAAATACGCATTTTCTGAAAAAAAAATATATAACAAATATACTTACAATCATAAAATGCATAAAAAAATAAAAACTTGCATCGGGAATCAAACCCGTGAATTTCGGGGCGCTTTGATTCGTAATCGAAGCCTAGACTCACTCGTCCAATTCCACATTATTTGTCATGTGGAAAAATAGGGTAACTGAACGTTTTATTGTTTGACACTTGTTTTGAATATAATTAAATTATGTAGTTTACATTTTGTGGAAGAAAATATTAAGATATAACAAAACAGTAAGAAAACAATATATTAGATGAAGATTGGTAGGACTTTTGTTGGTAATCAAATTAAGTATGTAAATCAAAGCATTACATACCTACTAGATAAATAAATCTACGCCAAAAATCATAATTTAAAAATAAAAATCGAACCTAATTTGGGATTTTTTCTGAAATCCCCATTCTTTAGAAAATAAATGTACAGTAGAGCGTCGATTATCCGAACGTCGATCAACCGAACGACCGCTTATTCGAACTATCGACTCCCGCGTCCCGCGGGATCTTCAATTAAAATATCTTCAATTTTCTTCAATATTGTATCCAAAAATAATTATGTTGTTGCAAAGACTGCTATTTTTTGTTTAGTTGCTAGTTGTCATTATCAAGATATAAATAAATATGTAGGTATATAAATATGGCTTTTATTCACTTGTGAATAAATATGTATGACTATAAATATGTATCAATATATTGTAGTTCGATTATCCGAACAAATCGGTTTTCCGAACACCTATGTCCCCCAATTCGTTCGGATAATCGACGTTCTACTGTATTTCAACCTAATCCAAATGTATAATTACAATATGATTATAATAAAAACTACTTACCAAATTAGAATGAGTTTTCCTTGTCCAAAATAGTCCAAAAGTCCAAAAATATAGGTATATGAAAACTATTTAAAAAGGCAGTATAACTATTAACTAACTGTTGTTTGTTATTTCTTTTCACACAAATTTTAAAACGCAACAACCATAAATAATCTAACTACAGCTGTGCCACGGCCGCCATATTGAATAATTTTTGACATGTCATTTGAACATCCAATCAGAACAAAGTTATAATGCGCATGCGCCGGGACCATAGGTTTTAACATATAAAAATTCACCCTCATATCGCCGGTAAAGAAGAATAACTTCAAAAAATGGAAAAAATCTAACACATTCGTTAAAGAAAAGCGTGGGGCGAAAACCGTTTATTCTTTGACGAATGTGTTAGATTTTTTCAATTTTTGTTATTTTTTGCTTTTTAGTTGATTTTTTTATATTTTTAATTTTAGTCGCTCGTAACTAAACAAAATCGTTTCTTAAAAATTTTTTTTTTCATATTTTTTTATTAATGTTATTTCCCAGACAATTTTGGTTTTCCTTGTTTTCTTCTCTATGAAGGTTTCTTACTTATTAATGACAACATACGTTGTCGTCAATGATTTTTCTAATCTGTTTGATTATTCTGAAATATTAGTTAGAACTCAACAAGTTATTAAAATACATAAAAAACCCAATTTTAAGCTTTTAAGCAAGTTTTTAGGTACTCGAGAACCAAAGGTATGGCAGTTTTAATAATCTAAAGTATCAATAACGTGCATTCGTTAAAATAATTGAGTGGTTGTTTGCCAAAAGCTGATATGTCCATATTTGGTACTCAGGGCCGCCGAGAGGGATGAGCTGGCCCCGGCAAAAATTGAAGGGCGGGCCCCTGGAAAAAAGTGAAGAGCAAAAAAAAACTGTTCTATTTTTGTAGAAAACAAATTATTAATAATAAATAATAAGAAACATTCCAAATATAAATTTTATTGAATTTTGATTATATTATTTATAATAGTGAAAATATTTTTATTACAGGTGATTTTCAAGTTTTCTGATTGGCAAAGATGTCTCTAATTTTTGAAAAATCACATGTTTTGCCAGATCATTCTCAATTCACAAAGTTGATAGGCAGCTAACTGACCCTGTTTCATTGTAGATCATTACCTCAGAGAATTTTTTATGCAAAAAAGAAAACTAAAGGATCTTTCTGCATTTGTGACTGTCACTGGTAATGTGCAAAATATTCTTAACGCAATAACAATTTAAATTTGAGATGTTTAATTTTTTTAAGCAAATATGTTGGAGAAAGTTGAGATTCACCAATATTATCCCTGTATCCCCATAGCGTGCAGATGTTGTTTCACAAATGTAGAGATGTCAGCTGTGATGTTTTTGCATGCCTGATTGACTACAAAAAATAAAGTCCGACATGAACAAATGATGGACGTGCTGAAGAGGACACGGATTGACGGAAGAGACCTGAAAACAATAGCTAACCTGTATTGGAATCAATCAGCAGTGCTCCGAATAAATGGAGAAAATACAGATCAGGTCAAAATTTTAAGGGGAGTGAGACAGGGATGCATAATTTCACCATTGATATTCAATCTGTACTCAGAGCACATTTTTAAAGCGGCTTTAAAAGATATTGATGGAGCATCTCAATAAATGGAGTCAAGCTCAGTAACCTGCGATATGCAGATGATACAATAGTGTTTTCCAATACCATATAACGGCTGCAAAACTTAATGAATAAAATAACTGAAACCAGTAGAACATAATATGGAATAGATATAAACACCAGCAAAACCAAGCTAATGATAATCAGCAAGAAAAACATAACTGGAGTAAATCTGTATGTGAACCAAATGAGAATTGAACGTGGCTCACAATACAACTATTTGGGAACTATAATCAATGAGTCATGGGACGATACTCAAGAGATTAAATGTCGCATCGGAAAGGCAAAGAGTGCATTCTTGACTATGAGCTCTGTGTTCAAGAGCCATGACATCACTTTAAAAACAAAAATAAGGCTCCTTAAATGTTACGTGTACTCAGTGCTTCTATACGGAGTAGAAACGTGGACATTGAAGGCGGAAACTCTATCGAAACTTCAAGCTTATGAGCTATGGTTGTACAGAAGGATCCTGAAGATACCATGGACAGACAAAGTCACCAATGAAGAAGTACTACGGAGGATTAAATCAACCGCAGATTTAGTCAACATCGTGAAGGGCCTTAAGCTGCAGTATTTAAAGCATATCATGAGAAATCAAGGCAGATACGAGCTACTCCAGTGCATTGAATAAGGTAAAATTGAAGGAAAAAGGGCCCCAGAACGAAGAAGAATATCCTGGCTTGCTAACCTGAGAGCATGGTATAGAAAGACCTCAACACAACTATTCCGTATAACAACTAACAAAGTCATCATAGCCAGATTGATCGCCAACGTTCGAAACGGACAGGCACCCTAAGAAGAAGATCCCTGTATATCTCTCTCAAATGAAAAATTTCATCTATCAATTGTTCACGATGTCTTCTTTATAAAACTTGCTCAATACATACCTATATCAATTTTTTTCTTAATGTTGTCGTCATCTTCATCTCGAAATATCCATAAAATCTTAAATAGCGAATGAATTTTATTATCCGCATTAAATCTTCTGGTTAAATTGCTTATTATTTGACAATATTAAATATTTCCCAGCGAAGTATTGCGTCGGGCTCAAAATAATTATCAGTCACATCACTAACAGGACCAGGCAAAGACCATCAAAAAATCTCACAAGCTTTTTGCGCCGTTTTTCTTTATTTGATGTGGAATAGAATAGAAATATGCTTTTTTGTCACTGAAAATTATACAATTTTATGGACAAAGCTTACCCTAGAGTCAGAGTCATGTACATTCTGGATTTATTCCATAATTGCTGGCAACTAATTTAGATTCTTCAACATAGATTTTTCTGATTTTTGAAGTTATACTTCTTTACCGGCGATGAGGGTGAATTTTTATATGGGAAAACCTAGCGACCGGGCGCATGCGCATTATAACTTTGTTCTGATTGGATGTTCAAATGACATGTCAAAAATTATCCAATATGGCAGCTGTAGGACAGCTGTGGTTTGGAGGTAAAGGTAAACAAATGTATAATATATTAGTTTTATTGTTGTGAGGACAGAAACAAAAAAGTTTATAATATTGTAGTGACTTTTAAATAGTTTTTAAAAGCAACAGGTACGTAATAATTGTTAATGTATCATGGGTATAAACCTACCTATTTGAACCTACCAAAATACATAGTGTGTAACAACGTAGAATGAAGAAAACACTTCTGTTGTATGTAGGTATATAATTTCAATTTAAAAGTATAATTTTAAATTATATATCTACATACAACAGAAGTGTTTTCTTCATTCTACGTTGTTTTAACGAAGGTATACAGCCAACTACAGGGTTTACCCTTTTAAAGTTTTGACATAGTATGTAATACTTTTATTTATATAATTTGATTACCATCAAAATTTCTATCAATATTCACTTAATATATTGTTTTCTTACTCTATGTTTTGTTGTATTTTTTCAATTCTAAATCATTTCAATTCAAAATTAAAATAATTTGATTTAATTCAAAATATCACAAGTTTAATCCTTTAGTTAGTCGATCTTCGTAAATAATGACACATAGTGTCCCTGGCGAAGCGTTGAAGGCGAATGAACCCCAATACCAACCGCGCTTATCAGCGCTGGTTCGAGTCTCAATAGAAACTTTTTTTTTTGTTTTTTTTATACATTTTATGATTGTAAGTATATTTATTATATAATTTTATTTTCAGAAAATACGTATTTAGTTAAAAAAATTTTCGACAATTAATGTTCAGAAATAATTTGTGGCTTGTTTAATGTGTTTGTGTGTGTTTTATTCTTTTATTATTTTAATTTTTGGCACTGTTCTAATAAAAAAGTTTGAGAAGTAGTAAGTATAAATTAGTTTATTATTTAAACAAAATATAAATAAAAAGTATATTAATTTCGCTTAAATCATATAATAGAAGTATAACTTCTTACGTGCGTACAAAGTACACACACATTCTTTTTTTGTAAATCTTTTAGAAGTCCTGATGTATTTTTAATCTCCATATCCATTACAGAGTTTTATGTGACTGCACTGTAGTATTTGACTACTGTGATTTATTGCTGTTAAAATTTTTAAACAGAATCGATTAAATCTCATAATATTAAATATAGCCGAGTATTAATTAAACGCATTATGGGCATAAAGTGAAGGGCAAAAAAACGGGAAAATCATGTCTTTGGTCTGGTCGACGCCGGGCCCCTTACATCGCCGGGTCCCGGTAAAATGTACCGGCTGTACCGCCCTCTCGGCGGCCCTGTTGGTACTTTTCAGGAGAGCAAATTCAAATTTCTACGACGTCCATAAAATCACAGTTTTAGAAATATCATATTTGGTTTTGAGTTTAATTTTCTTACAGCTAGCCATATGAGTTTACATAGCTAGAAATTTCATAAAAATTTTTTGTTAATTTTGGAAAATTCAAAAAATTTACGTATCTAAGTGCACATATCAGCTTTTGGCAAACGTTTATTAAATAAACTACTGGCAACATTGTAATCAAATTTGGTGGCTTTTAAGAGATAGTAGTTATTACGCATTTTTTTACATACAACTAACAATTTTTTATTCACCATTGGCGTGCATCTGGGTAATGGTCTAAATTTATTTAAATAAAGAAAGTACTCTCCTGAGATATTTTAAATTAAAAATAATTTTTGAATTCCTCCTTCAAATTTCGACAAACATCTATCTTCCTTTTTTTTTAATACGATGCGCCGTTTTTATGCAAAAAATAAAATATGTTAACGTTTACAAGTATTCGAAATAAGTTTCTACACATTCATACTATAGAAACTACGGCAAACAGTTAAGTATTAGGTTTCATGAAAACAGCGGGTCATATAAAAAAAAATGAAAATATTTTGTCATAAATTGAACGAGGAAGTACTATTTTTTTTTATTTAGATCGTTACCAGTTTGCTTTTCAATTCTTAGTTGTATGCCAAAAAATTAAAAATGTACAATAACTACAAATTAAAACCTAGCAAATATCATTTGCATATCACAACGGTTTTAGAGTAATCGTCAGTTTAAAAAAAAATCAATACCCTGTATCTCGTAAACGAAGCATTCCGTAAACTGTCATAATTTTTCATGTAAAATTACTCCTTAAAATTTGTCACACATATTTTTAGAAACACCCTGTATACCTATAAAAGGTAGCCCTACCTTGAGTGAGTTTTTATGTTTATTTAGCATTCAGTATCTTTTTTATGTCTTCTAAATCTATATTATAATAAATTCCTTAATAAAAAAATTGTTAACATAATAGAGTTAAACATTTTTAAGACAAAATCTTTATACAAAGTAAAAAATACTGCTCATAAATAAACAAGATAAGTTCAAGAAATATAGAAAAAATGTCTGTCAATAGCTGATAATTCCACTACAAGTGTAATATATGCTTTTTACATGCGCAGTAGTTTATGACTTACAACTGACCTACGATCAAAACATAACAAAAGATAACGTCCAAGATTTTTTATGCAATGCACTAAAAGTTGAGACAAAAATAAAAAGCGCAAGAAAAATTGGAAGTAAATCCTGCTTGATTGAGCTCGAAAATGCAACGGACAAAGAAGAAATTATGAAAAATAAAGGCAAATTGAGAGACATAAAGGGAAAAGAAATATATATTAATGACGACATGGACAAAAATGAACGGATGATACAGGGTAAAATCAGAACGAAGGCAAAAGAGGCTAAATTGGAAGGAAAAAACGTCAAGGTAGGATTTCAAAAAATAAAAATAAATGAGGAGGTATGGATATGGAATAAACATCAGCAACAACTCTTAAAAATAGAAAACCAAAACAGAAACCAAAAAAACTAAACGACGTAAATGAAACGGTAGCAACAACGGCAATGGACAAGGAGACGATTGGGATTAAAAACAAGAAAATGAAAACTAATTTGGGAACATGGAACGTAAGAGGCACTTATGAAACGGGAAAACTTAAAGAATTAATTAGAGAAACAAAAAGATATGAAATAGATATATTAGCTTTACAAGAAACAAAACAATTAGACACAGAAATAGTAGAAATAGATGATATAGTATTTTTTAAAAGTGGGGGGAATAACAGATTGCTAGGAACAGGCTTTATCATACAGAAAAGATGGAAAACCAGAGTGATGAATTTCAAGCCGATATCAGATAGAATGTGCACAATCAGGTTAAAAGGGAATCAACGAAACATAAGCATAATAAATGTACATGCACCAATAGAAGACGCCACCGAAGAAGACAAAGATGCATACTATGAGCAACTAGAGAGAGAATATGACAGATTACCAGCATTTGATATCAAAATAGTAATGGGAGACTGCAATGCTAAAGTGGGAAAAGAGGATATATATGAAAATATAACAGGAAAATACAGTAAACACGATGTATCAAATGATAATGGTCAACGAATTATAGGTTTTGCCACAGAAAGACAAATGGTAATAAAAAGCACATACCAACGCAGAAAAGATATACATAAAGGAACGTGGATTTCCCCTGACAAAAGGACAATAAATCAAATAGACCACATATTAATAGAGAAGAAGCACGCCCATAATATAATAAATATAAAAAGTATGAGAGGAGCGGAATGTGACTCAGATCACTTTTTGGTAAGAGCAGCCTATAGAATAAATGCTAATATAAAGAAAGACAATCAAAGGGACAAAGAAATAAAAAAACAATTCAACACAGCAATACTAAAAGATAATATGACACAGAAGAAGTACGAACAACAAATAACCAGCAGACTAAACGAAGAACCAGAAACACTAGACCCGGAAGAAAAGTGGGAAAGCATAAAAGAAGCAGTTTTAAACACCAGTAAAGAAATATTAATTAAAGGTAATAGAAAACAAAAAGCAAAAGAATGGTATGATGAGGAATGTCAAAAAATAGCAGAAGAAATTAGAAAAATAAGAATAAAAAACTTAAGAAATAATAGTGACATTAGCACACAAGAATATAGAGAATTGAAGAGAATTATGAAGAGAACATGCAGAAATAAAAAAAGAAAATACAACGAAGAAAAACTCAAAGTGATAGAGGAAAAATTCCAAAAAAAGGAAATAAGATCCTTTTACCAGGAAACAAGAAAAATGGAAAGGGGATATCAGAAACATAACCCATATATGAAAAATGAGGAAGGAATATTAATAAATGAACCCGGGGAAATAATGAGAAATTGGCAAACTTATTTTACACAACTTTTAAACAAAAACGAAGAAGAAAGGGGAACAATCCAGGAAATTGAAGATGACCATATAGTAATAGAAACACCTACGAGGGAAGAAATAGAAAATGAAATAAGAGGGCTAAAAAACAATAAAAGCCCAGGAATAACGGAAATATCGGCGGAAATGATAAAGGCAGGAGGAAAAAGACTACACAAGGAGATACATAGCCTGATAAAAAGTATATGGGAAACAGAAAGAATGCCAGGAGAATGGACCAGGGCAAGGATATGCCCCATACATAAAAAAGGTGATAAAATGAGATGTGAAAATTATAGAGGTATCGCGTTGCTAGAAGTCGTGTACAAAATATTGACAAACATCTTAAGAAAAAAGCTGAATCAATACACGGAAAATATATTGGGCGAATATCAGGCAGGATTCAGAAGTAATAGGTCGACGACAGACCAAATATTTGCGTTAAAAGAAATCCAAACTACGTGCTACGAACATAAAATAGCAGTATACGTCCTGTTCGTCGACTTTAAACAGGCCTATGATACGGTAAAGCGGCAACAGATGTACGCACTAATGAAAGAAATGGGCATACCAAGTAAAATCGTCAGGATGGTAAAGATGACTATGGATAACTCCACAAACGAAATAGCATGGAAGGGACATAAATCAAATAATTTTGAAAAAAAGGAAGGATTAAGACAAGGAGACCCACTATCAACGACTCTTTTTAATGTAATACTGGAAGGAATAATCAGGAAAAGTAAAATAAGCACACAGGAAACGATTTTTAAAAATGGCCACCAATGTATTGCATTCGCAGATGATCTAACATTATTATCGACAAGTAAGAAAGAGCTAACAAAATTAATGAGCAATATAATAAAACAAGCCAAACCTTTTGGTCTTCTCATAAATAAGGAAAAGACAAAATACATGATAATGGGAGAAACAGATAAAGAAAATGAAGACAATTTCACATTGGAGATAGAAGGAGAAAATGTATGCGCATTTAAAAGAGTTTTAGAATTTACATACCTGGGTGTAAAAGTAGATGAAAAGGGACATGGGGAAGGGGAAATAAAAGCAAGAATAGCAAAAGCAAACAAAAAGTATGGAGCATTGCGTCCATTAATGAAATCCAAAGATGTGTCAAGAAAAACAAAAATAAGAATCTACAAAACAGTTATCAGACCTACAGCTACATATGCATGTGAAACATGGGTGCTTAAAAAATCAGAAAAAGACCTTTTAGAAAGATGGGAGAGGAAAATACAACGAGCAATATATGGAGGCGTGAAAATAGACGGTCAATGGAGAAGAAGAAATAATAAGGAACTTGAAGAACTATATAATGAACCAAAAATAACGACGGCAATCAAAGCACAGAGAATCCGATACTTAGGACACATAGAAAGAATGGGAAAGGCGAGAATGCCAAAAATGGTTCTATTACGTAAGCCAATACAAAAAAGAAGAATAGGAAGACCAAGAAGGAGATGGAAGGACAGCGTATATGAAGACTTAAAACAAAGTAATATTGTAAACTGGAAAGAAAAAGCTTTGGACAGAAAACAATGGAAGGAAGTGGTGAAGAAATGTATGGAAAGACTATAATGTTAAGTGTAGTATTAAGTGTTTTATACAAACAAATGTAATATTGTATATATTATAGTAGTATAGGATATAGCATTATATATAAATATGTAATAGTAATTGTAAAGAAAAATTAAATCTTTCAGCCCTAGGCCTTCACGGCCTGTTGAGCTTAATAAAAAAAAAACTGACGAAGGTACATATCAGCTTTTGGCAAACGTTGATTTGATCATGTAGACATATCCAGATTTAAAAATGGAGGGTAAACTACATTTTACAATACACTGGACATATTATCTACTTTGGGCAGGTGGTGCATATAATCGCACACTATCAACTGGAATAAAAAAGTGCAAATCGCAAAAAGTGGAAATATCAGCTTTTGTCAAACGGCCACAGAATTGTATTTTCGAACACCCTAGATGGAATTTAATTTGAAATGCTCTTTGGAAAGGTGTTTAGTAACCCTTTTATTTGTCGATTTCTACATTTTTTTCTCGTTTGGTTAAATTTTGACAAATAGGACGTATATTTTTCGGCTTTTGTATATTACTTAATAAAAAACTTGACATTATAACAAGCACAATGAGACCTTCTAGACACAAATTCATCCATTGGGCTCAGAGATATAGCTTTTCAAATGTAGGTAGGGTAAGCGTTCTTTTTGATCCTTTCGTGGCGCATAACTTAGGACCAGTATCCTCTAAATAGGATCAGGCTAGACTAAAACTTGGTAATATATCTATAGGGTGTTTCATTAACAATATCCAACCTCCGAGTTGTAGTTTCTATACTTCAAAATATTAAGATTTAACCAAAATCACGTAAATAAAATATGGCTCCTTACCAGTGTATTTTATTAAAAATTAAAAAATTATTTCTGTTTAAGGCTATGGGTATATAATTCGCAAATATTTTACGTGTATCCCTACTTTTTCTGTCTTTACACGGCAAATTACGTGTAGTAAAATTCACACTGGTATGGATATGTAAATATTACTAGAATGTCATTCTACTTGAAAATGTCATCATTAATTTAAAGAGATGGGTTTTGAATGTTCTTGGATAACTGTTATATTTATAATTGGAAATTATTAATTCAGTTAATAAATGTGAAAATTTTTTCACTAAATATGTATTCAGTGATTGTAATAATTTATTTGTACAACAAAGACTAATACTCAATCGAGAAAAGAGGAAAAGTGTTAAAGTGATTTTTTAATAATATATTGTTATGGAACGCTTACAATTTTGAACATCTTTAACAACAAAATACTTGGATCGCAGAATATATTATCCTGATGTATTCTCTGCTTGGATCTTCCACAAGTAATACACAATAAATAACTTTTTATTAAATTCACGTCTTAAATCAATTATTTATCAAATACACTATATTTCAATAATATTTAATCAATAACTCAACATATTCCCGATGCAATGTCGAATATTTAAAATTGTCACTGATTGTCAGTGTCTGACTGACAATATATGCTGACAATATTATATTCGGCTGAGTGCGTTGTAAGATAAAGATAGATTTGGAAAATATTACCACGGCATTGTGTTTATTTTTTTCGAATCCTGAAAAAACCAATAAATATTTTTGAAAAATTTAAACGCAGAATGAAAGACTAAATTATTACCGAGGGCCGAAAGTCCCTTAGAATAAATAAAAAGTTTATTTTGAATGATATATTTGAAATTAAAAATCACACTAAATTTTCTCTTAGATTTTCACCCCTGTAACTTATTAAAATAAACATTGTAGAAGTTCTCAGGGACTTTCGGCCCTCGCTAATAACGTGATCTTTCATTCTGCGTTTAAATTTTTCAAAAATACTTATTAGTTTTCTCAGGATTCGAAAAAAATGAATCCCCATTTGAATAGCATTGATGAAATTATTTTAAGGGCAAACAGTAGCGATCAACAGGTAGCAACAAACGCATTCCAATATTGCGGCTCTTATTTTGAATATTTTGTCGAGATGTTTGGCACACATATTTGTAAGATAATAAAGAATGGCGGTACAGAGCCCAATTTCAGAAATGTTGGTATGTGGAAATTACTCTATAACTAAATAAAATATTGAAAAAAGGAGCCTGTACCGCCATTAAGAAAGACAAAAAATACACTTTTAAATAAACTTTTTTATCCCGTGTCTAGATTTTGTGTCACATTGGAACTACTAAAAATCGATTTTTTTATAACAAGAAATCGAACGTCACTGACTTGGCAAGATTTCGCGCCTATGTGTATAAAAATTATTGTTTTTGATAGTATAAACGTCACTGTCAGTGTCGAATTACCGACGCACTGTTGCCTCACTTTTGAAAGTTCGCAGAACTTTCGCAATCTTGGACCGCGTTTGTTGCTACCTGTTGATCACTACTGTGTGCTCTTAAATACACGTTTCTGGCTATTACCAGAGGCGTACGACAGGAGGCAGTGAATGGTTGACCCTTCCCAAAATATACGCCACATGTAAATAACATACTCTTCACTTGTAACGATAAAGTCATTAGTTTTCCGGATATTTGAAGTTAACATGTAACGGCACAGTTATTTGGATTGATATATTGTGCCGCTTAATTTTTAATTTCAAATATCTCGAAAACTAATGATTTTATTTTAGTTTTCGAGATATTTGAAGTTTAAAAATAAGCGGCACAATACATTATTCAAAATATCTGTGCCGTTACATGTTTAATTTCAAATATCTCGAAAACTAATGACTTTATCGTTACGAGTGAAGAGCATGTTATTTACATATAGAGTATTGGAGAATCTAAAAATTGCGTTAAAATGGCAATTACGCCAGTGGCGTAGAATTTGAGAAGTGTCAACCATTCACTGTCACCTCTATTGATTCTGGTAATAGCCAGAAAAGTGTATTTCACACAATTTTATAGGGTGTAGGGTACCTACATTTTCTGCCAAGTGTAAAAAGGATACGTCAAATAGTTTTTAAATTCTTAGTAAAAATAGTTTTTAAATTTTTAAATAAAATATTATCACATTTTATTTAAGTGATTTGGGTCAAATCTTAATATTTTGAGGTCTAGAATCTACATCTCAGATTTTAGACATTCTTAATGGAACACCCTATATACAGGGTGATTGATTAGTGTGAAGAAGCTCAGTAGATCTGTTATAGTAAAAATAACAAAAAAAAAGTTATTGACAAGAATTGTAGGCAGCTTTAAACTCCACATTTTAAAATTAGTTACAATCTTACAGGGTGTTCCATAAGATGGTGGCAGACCATACTTTTGTCTTTTTAAATGGAACACCCTGTATTTTATTTTAAATTTGAAATCTGCTTCACTTCGACATCACAACAATGTAAAGTTTTATTATGTTGTATTGGGTATTTAAAAAGTTATAGCCAATATTACCTGAAAATCGTATCAACTTTAACTCCCTGTATAATTAAAAAGGAGTATAGGAACATTAATCTATTGAAACTAAGTTTTTTAATAATTGTTAAAAATTATAAAACATATTCGTTTTCATAATATTTGTTAAATCAAATACAGGGTAAGTCAAAATGCAAGTGTATTATTTTCTTGGTAATTTTAAATAGAACACCCTGTATTTTATATCATTATCGAAAAGTACTAATATCGTCTTCAAATTTTATGAAGTACTCCCTATACCTAAAGTTATCAGTTTTCTAGATATTTTTATTTTTCCATCAAAGTATTAATTTGGTAGATATTTTAACATTTACCAATAATTATTGTGAGTTGGCCATGATTGATTTGTCAGAAACTGACAGTTTGACATTATTGTTTATTAATTTAGTAACGAAATAACGACACAGAAAAGAAAACAATTTATTTCAAATAAAATTTATAAAAAATAACCGACGGAAAATTAAAAAAAAAATAACAACACAAAAAAATAAAAAACAACCGTAATTTTAACTTATCTTACTTAAGTAAGGTGTTCAAAATGACGTCCCAAAACATCTATGCATACTTGAAAGCGGTCATTGAAAGAGTTGCTTACATTACTAAGCATTTGTAAAGAAATATTTTGAAATGCAATTCGGACTCTATTTTTCATATCATCCCTTGTTGTTGGAGGTATTTTATATACTTCGTTCTTAACGTAACCCCAAAAAAAATGAGTCCATTTTATTGAACTCTGGTGACCTTTGTACGGTCCATCCCTTCCGCTCCATCTTTCACCAAACTGATCATTAAGTTCACCACGTACTAATTCGTTGTGGTGCGCAGGACCACCGTCATGTAGAAACCACATTTGTTCACGTATGTTAAGTGGAACCTCTTCTAATAATATCGGTAACTGATTTACGATAAAATCTAAATAAGTCTCACCATTTAAGTTATCTTCAAAAAAATATGGTCCTACTACATGGTTACCGACGATACCTCCCCACACATTTAGAGACCATCTTGTTTGACTATGTGTTACCATGTGGTATGGATTACTTGTTGAATAGTAGTGAAAGTTATGCCTACTAACAGAACCGTTTCGATGGAATGTAGTTTCATCACCAAATAGGACATAATAAGGGTGCACCTTGTTTTTACATAGAATGTTTTGAACAGAGTAGGTAGTAACTAAGTTCTTGTTCATTGGAAATACTCTTTATACTTGTGTGTGGGTTTTCTGTAACTGCCATCAACACACTCATTTGGTTTTCCTCTGTCACACTAGTTTTTGTTCGTTCATGTTTTTCATAATTCACTGAACCAGGGCGGTTAAATCGATCTTTCAATTTTTCAAATTTATTTTGTCTAGGTTGCCGCCTATCTGGAAACCGTTCTCGATAAATTCTAGCTGATAGTAATGAATTTTTATTGCATTTCCCCAAAATCCAGATCATATCTACCATTTCATCAGTAATAAAATTCGTTATTGCCAATTTAAATTGAATTAATTACTGGATTACTAAATAATAATTGTTGCTAATTAACGGTGTACCCCAATACTGAATTAATAAACAATAATGTCAAACTGTCAGTTTCTGACAAATCAATCATGGCCAACTCACAATAATTATTGGTAAACGTTAAAATTTCTACCAAATTAATACTTTGATGGAAAAATAAAAATATCTAGAAAACTGATAACTTTAGATATAGGGAGTACTTCATAAAATTTGAAGTACGATAGTAGTATTTTTTGATAGAGATATAAAATACAGGGTGTTCTATTTAAAATTACCAAGAAAATAATGTACTTGCATTTTGACTTACCCTGTATTTGATTTAACGAATATTATGAAAACGAATATGTTTTATAATTTTTAACAATTATCAAAAAACTATGGTTGCATTAGATCAATGTTCATTTGCTCCTTTTTAACTATAGAGGAAGTTAAACTTGATACGATTTTCAGGTAATATTGGTTACAACTTTTTAAATATCCGGTATATCATAATAAAACTTTACATTGTTGTGATGTGGAAGTGAAGCAGATTTCAAATTTAAAATAAAATACAGGGTGTTCCATTAAAAAAACATAAGTTTGGTCTTCCACCATCTTATGGAACAGCCTGTAAGATTGTAACTAATTTTAAAATGTAGAGTTTAAAGCTGGCTACAATTTTTGTCAAAAACTTTTTTTTGTAATTTTTATTGTAACAGATATACTGAGCTTCCTCACACTAATCAATCACCCTGTATATTATATTATATGCGTAATTAATATTGTATTTAAAAAGACTTAAAAAAAAGATAATTTTAAATATTGTGCAAGTAGAAGTACATTGTGCAATATTGTTCATTAACTGTTTTAAATTTAACCACCCATAAATCATAAACGACGAGTCCCAAATAGAACCGCGAGCGGATTTCCGTTTCCATATGTGCTATCTTGCATATTTCATCTCTTTTCAATTTTAATCAAGTCACACTGTTTAAGTGGCATCTATCCATGCTCCCATATTCCGGTGATCTGACGGCGAACGAGCCAATAGCCAATAAAGGTCTATCATCGGCGTGTATGTGCATAGCCGTTCCATATTTTGCCATTAACTATTAATCAACATTAGAACTAATCAAAATCAGATAATGCACTGATAGGATTATTAAGGATTTGCCAGGAGTACAAAGCTTACCAATTTATTTTCTAGATTAAATTAATTTTGAGAGAATTAAATAGGAGATGTTGGCAGCGTGTTTGGGCGTTTGGGAAATTAATATATTCCATAATTTAATATATAACTCGAGCCACACGAAAATTTAAACACGTATTGTTTACATATAACCTATACATAACTTCCCTTTTTATCATATACACCATTAACTAGCATTATTTTAACTGTTCATCGCCAGAGCCTCGTCGATCAATAAATGGGGAGGTCAATTTTAAAATTAAAATATACTTTGAAAATTGTGTACACTATAATATAATACCAAAATTGTAGGCACTAAATTCTGAAAAATAATACCGTGATTTGCTGGAGTGGCGCATGGGTGCGGGTTGGCGCGAAGATTTTTGACGCCTGAATTTGGATTGGTAGGTAGAGAGGAAGACTTTTCTTATAGGAGAGGTCTCCATGTCGAAGGCAATCGGGGCCATCATCTTTTTTGTTTAGACAATTTGGGCGTTTTTCGATCTCCATGGCTTCTCAGATAATTCTTGGTTTATAGAAGCGGATGATCTATGGTTCTCGAGTATTTAAAATCACTTTTGTGACCTGTATGAAGATGGTGTTGGCCTAGAGATGAACTTGAATCGGAATTGTGAACGGGTATGGAAGGTTCATAAATCCTATTTTGGATTATACCATTGGTTTTGACTATGTACGATCGGGGGCAGTCTGCACAAGGAATTTCATAAACTTCAAGTTGTTCCTTTGGGATATTATCTTTGAATGATCGGACAAGAGATGAAAGCTTTTGATGGGAGGTAAATATTGTCTTTATTCCTTGTGGTTTGAGAATTTTTTCGATTTTGTCAGTAAACCCTTTGACGTAAGGATGAATAGGTTTCGCATGATCAGGATGTGAGTTTGGGTCTAGATTGAGTGGGATATTGAAATTTGTGGATGATCCTATCTATGTAATTTTGAACCGTTTTGAATGAGGGCTTGTTTTAAAAAAGAGAGATTAGTAGATCTACTTGCCATCATCGCAAAGGCGTATTCATCTGGAGACAAGGATGTTAATGACTCCCATATTCTGGCGATCTCACGGCAAACGAGCCAATAGCCAATAAAGGTATATCATCAGCGTGTATGTGCATAGCCGTTCCATATTTTGCCAATAATAACTATTAATCAACATTAGAACTAATCAAAATCAGATAATGCACTGATGCACAGATTAAATTAATTTTGAGAGATAGTCCATTCTTTCACGGTTTTTGCTCTAAATTTTAAAGAACCGCTTGGATTGACATTAAATTTGGCATACGTATAGCTTACATGTCAAAGAAAAAAAGTGATATTGTGCCGATGTGTGCTTTTCCCCTGGGGGTGACTTTCACCCCCTCTTGGGGGTGAAAAAATATATGTCCAAAACAAGTCCGGAAATGGGTAAACTGACTAATTTTAAGTAACTTTTGTTCTATAGAGCTTTTTCGCCAAGTCAACACTTTTTGAGTTATTTGCGAGTGAATATGTTCATTTTTCAACAAAATAACCACATTTTTAGACGGGTTTTCAAAAATAACTCAAAAAGTAAGTATTTTGTCGAAAAAAACGTTCTTAGCAAAAATATAGCCTATAAAAAAGTAAAAAAAAATGGTGTACGCGTTAGGTCTCTGGATCTCGTAAAACCAGAGTTATAGCCAATGAAAAATAGATTCGTATTCACCAAATTTCAAATAGAATATTTCGACGTGAAATATCCAAAAAATTAAGCACTTTTTGGGAAAAACCCATTATAATTTCTTTAAAGTGTTTAAAAAAAGCTTTATTTTTGTTTTTACAAAAAGTTTCTAGCATTAAATTTAAGCAAGTTACGCTCAAAATAAAGTTGATCCCTTTTGTTTTTGCAAAAAAAATCGGTAAGATTTTTGCCCTAATTAGCAACTTAAATGAAATTAATCTTTGCCGCTCCACAAATTATTTTACTTATATTGTGTTTATATGATCTGTAAGTTTCATCGATTCAAAGTGCTTATTTTTGAAAAAATTTGGTTTCAAAATAAAATTTTTAAAAATATGCTCTTTTTTTTCAAAATAGCGTAAAAATTGTTAGAGATACCAAAAATCTCAAAAAGCAAAAAAAGTCAGATTTGCTTTTCTGAATATCATGTATTTTTTTGTTTCTCTGTTAGACAAAAATTGATCAAGATTTGGTGTTTCTAAATTTGCATACATTCGTGATCAGTGACTCGTTCAACCCCTTTTAACTACAGCCCTTTCAATAATAAGGACTTTGAACCGATGAAACTTACAGATCACATAAACAATATATATCACTATCGTCTTCGAATAGGTTCGTGACGTAATTTTCCCATTCTTTAAGTTTGTCCCTTAATTATTTTTTTTCTTGGCATTCTCCAGTTTTATCTTCATTGGTGAGCTTGTAAGATTTTTCGATTGTTCGAGATTTTCTTTTAACTTCTGGTTTAACTCGTAATAGATTAACATGAGTGGAATATATTTTTCTCCAGCACTCATGCAATAAACGGCCATGATAGTTCTTCCACCATCAACAAACAGAGTTTACATTTGTAGCTCCTTTAGGTACATAAAACCGTTCGTCTTTTTCTTGAAGTCGATCTTGAATGTCGAAAGTTCTTATCGTTTCCCTTATTTTTTTGCCGGCATTTCTGATTGCATACAGATGATTTTGTAAATCTTCGTTGGTATATGAAAAAATCATAGATTTTCTAGTGTAGTTTTGTGGCCTCTGGAAAGGAAAATGGTACCTTTATTATTTACCACTTCATAGTTTGTCGAGAAATCATGCGCACTCCTGCGTACTATTACCACCTTTACGTCTTAAATAGCAAACGTCGTCACAAACAAAAACTACTAAACCATATAAACCAACAGATGCACCAAAATGTACATAAAACAACATTATTTAAATCAAGAGTAAGCTCAAAGCAACTTAATAACACCTACGAATTAAGCGTTTTAATTTTTGGAGCAGAAAAACTAAAAGAATTCTTGCGATTTTCAATAATCGGATCTCACTTAGTCCACGTGCAACATTCAACTGAAGATAATGGCGTCAACCGTTTACGAGATGATCCAAAAGGTGTATGACTTGTTGAGTTCTTAAAATCATCAACAGAATTTGAAATACAATGCTGCGCACGATTACCCGCTGCGCACCATTCCACCACTTTCCTTATATCAACGAGCATGTAATGATGGCTATTACTCACGATGATGAAGTTTGCTATTTTCTATTTTAACAGAAAACAACTTTATACTAAAACCGTCTCTCTAATTTATTAAATCCGATTTTTTCTTGCAACATACCTATTATATCAATCCAAACCATTCCAGGCACCAGTTATAATATTTCCATCAAGAGCCGCTATTCGTAATACTCAATTTTAACAGGATCGGGGGTCGAAAAAGAAGTAAAAAATTATCTGAATATTTCTCAGATGAGAGACCTATTCCACGGTGTAGTTAAACTAAGAAAATTTGCATTTAATGAGCTTTTAAAATTCAAATTGTATTCTAAAGTAGGTCCATTTGTCGAGGGTTAGCAAACATTTTTTAAAAGCCAATCTCTGCATCAGCAGTCGTACTGGAAAAATTGAGAGGACTGGAGAGGCTTTCAGAAAGCGATGTAGCTAAAACTTGTTCATTCTTTTATACACTCACGGACAAATATATTGCACATTTTGAAATTAACGAGTGAAATACATTTTTTGTGCTACCCCCAGTGTCATATAAATAGGATTTATCTACTCTATGTCATATTATGTATGTTTTTACTTTGTGAAAACTGTCATTATAGATAGTAGTGCGTGAAGGGATTAAAGTGTGCGCGAAGTAACAATGTATTTTAAATGGGATTTACTTTTTCGCACACTTTCAATGGGTTTTTGGCACACTTTCATATAATCAAATATCCTTAACTTTCGCGTTGTCATGTTGATGATAATATGAGCAATGACTTACAGCAAAATTTTTGACGGTTTTGTGGTTTGAAAGTAGTTAGGATTTTTAAATGTCAAAGTTCTAAAAATTGTAGAATAGTAATGAATTCCAGTGACGAAGAGTAACAGTTTTTTATTTGGTTATCGTAGATAAAATATTGTATGAAACTGTGCGTGAAGTACTTTTTGCGAACTTACGAGATGTATAGCACCCCCCTAACAACACAAAACATTCCAGGAATGTACTATCAAAGTTTTATTAATGTTTGAATGCCCTGGACATTCAAGGAACATTCGGTGAACATCTGATTAAATTATTTGTGGAATGTTACCACAAGACAATCTATGATCATACTATCAATGTCCTATATTTTAAGAGAGGCTATTTGAGCTTTTAAAATTCAAATTGGATTCTAAAGTAGCAAACGTTTTTTAAAAGCCAATCTCTGCATCAGCAGTCGTACTGGAAAAATTGAGAGGACTGGAGAGGCTTTCAGAAAGCGATCTAGCTAAAACTCGTTCATTCTTATATACACTCACGGACAAATATATTGCACATTTTGAAATTAACGAGTGAAATAATTTTTTTGTGCTGCCCTCAGGGTCATATAAATAGAAATTCTTTTCCGAATGCGATGTTTAATTGTATCATATAGATGGTAGAATATGATTTAAATTTAATATGGGCTAGTAGCTACGCGCCAAATACAGGTCACCGTGTCATTTTCAATTCTGATGGACAAACTCAACGGTTTCTTATGTAATTTTTGGCTACTGATTACAAATTTCGAGGGTGGATTTCAATCCGAGTGGTCAAAAAATTGTTATAAACAATTTAATTGTTTATAATTTGTTTATAAGGCTCTGGCTCATAAAGTAAAAAAGATAAAAAAAATGTTTCAAATAAAACTTGTTCCTTAATAAAGAAACAAAGAAAAAACGTTTACTAAACTTAAATCCAACAAGTAGAACTCAAGATATTGTAAAATTAGTGCACAATGTAAATTCCAAATTTGATCCTAAAATTGAATGAAAACGAACATTGCGAAATTAATTTAGCAATGATATCTTGGTCAACGTTTGGATTTTTAAATACCTCAATAACCTAGTTAAAATAAGGATTTTTTCGGAGTACATTAATGAATTTCCTTTTTATCTGGTCAAACAGTGCATATTATGTTCCCTCACAGCCACTGAAGGCGTGCAAAAATAAAAAAAAAATATGATCTGCAGCTGTTTTATATATGATACTTTCAGTGGAATATATTTAGCAATTTTTTTCCTGGTATGAGAAAGTCATAGCGTAGATTTAGCTGTGAAAAGAATCAGAAGATCTATATTTTCGCCGACCACTATTGCGGTATCTAATACTGGTGAAACATTTATTGTGGTATTGATGATTAATGTATCCGCATCTTCCGTGGCTTGTGATACCATAAAAATTTCTGCCTAAAATTTTGTTTTCAACATTCTAATGAATGCGTTTCTTGTTCGCATAATTTATTGATATGCTTGTTCTTCCTCTGATATTGCTTGTCTAACACCTCTTTTGATTTCTATAGTTTCTGTTCAGTGGCATACTGATAGATCAGCGGGCCCTGGTTCCAGTTGGGATGCGGGCCCGCCTGCCCAATAAAACCATACATTGTATACCTATCAAAAAATTTTAATATACATTGAATATAAATCATCATATACCAAAAATGTATCATACATTTTTTATAAAAACTCAAGCTAATTTATAGTTCATTTTACTCACGGTTTTTGCTCCAAATCTTAAAGAACCGTTTGGATTGACATGAAATTTGGAATAAACATAGCTATGTAACATGTCAAAAAATAAAAGTGATATTGTGCCAATGTGTGATTTTGTCACACGTTCAAGATAAGTCCGGAATTGGATAAACTAACTAATTCTAAGCAACTTTAGTTCCATAGATTGTTTTCACCAAGTCAATACTTTTTGAGTTATTTGCGAGTGAATATTTTCATTTTTCAACAACAAAAAACCACGTTTTTAAACGGCTTTCCGGAAATAACTCAAAAAGTCCTCTGTAGACCCAGTAGGAGCAGAGTCGAAGGTAATGAAAAGTAGGTTCTTATTTTTTTAATATTTTAACTCATCACACCCTTTTTAAAGTGTTTAAAAAAGCTGAATTTCTGTTTTATTTTTTAAGTTTCTAGCATCAAAAGTAAAAAAGGTACGTTCAAAACAAAGTTGGTCCCTTTTCTTTGTAAAAAAATCGTAAAAATCACCACCTAAAATCTCAAATGAAACTAATCGTTACTGCTTCACAAGTTACTTACTTACCTATGTAGTGTTTATATGATCTGCAAGCTTTATCGGTTCTCATTTTTTTAAAACATTGGTTGAGTAAAAAACTGTTTTTTAATTATGAAACAAAAATTTTAATAACTTTATAAATAACTTTTTAAACAAATTTTTCTACAACCGTGCTAAAAATGCAATTTTTAGCACTCCATACGAGCGTTAAAAATGTTACTTAAACGCACTAGTGCTTTAAAATTTTTATGGCACTGCAGTTCGTATTGACCGTATAGGCAATTTTGATGTAATGTCAAAAAAATATAAAAATGGAATGTCAGTCAAGTTCAAGTAAAAGTTTTTGTAGATATTGTCCTGTAGTTACGTTTGTAGAAAAAATATTGTATGATATGCGTGTTAAAAAGTACGTTTTTAAGGCACTCATGTGAATTGCAGAACTCGCTTCGCTCATTCTGCAAACTTTCACATGCGTGCCTTAAATTGTACTTTTAACACTTATATCATAAATAACTATTAAATAAAAATTATTGGTAATACCAAAAATCTCAAGTGGTAAAAAAATATAAGTTTTGCTGTTGTAAATATTTTGGACTTTTTGTTTTCCTGAAGACAAAAATTGGTTAAGGTATGGCTATTCAAAATTTGTATACACTCGTGATTAGTGACTTATTTAACCCATTTAACTACAGATTTTTCAAAAATATGAACCAAGGAGCCTATGAACCAATGAACCTTACAGATCTTATAAAAAATACATAAGAAAAGTAATTTGTGAAGCGGTAACGATTATTTTCATTTCGCATCATAATTAGTTAGAAAACACCAGGATTCGAACCGGTGTCCTCTTGATCTCCAGTCCAATGCTCTACGACTGAGCTATACCCTTTTGATTATCCGAGCTGCAAGATTTCTCAGACATAGTGACAAACAGATGAATTGAATTATAAAATATTTTCAGTATTACTTATTACCTTATTCCCGAGGTAGACAAGTCCAAATACACAAAAGTACAATTTTAAGGCACGTATGTGAAAGTTTCGTGTGAAAGATTCGCTTCGCTCATTCTGCAATTCACATGAGTGCCTTAAAAATTTACTTTTTAACACGTACCTATATCATACAATATTTTTTCTACAAACGTCTTATATATCAACAATTATAATTTATTCATTCTCAATTACAGGACAATACCTACAAAAACTTTTACTTGAACTTGACTGACATTCCATTTTTATATTTTTCTTGACATTATATCAAAACTGCCTATACTGTCAATACGTAAATCAGAATAACATCTACTTTTATTTTTGTATATTCTAACAAATTTTAATAGTTTTTTTTCTACAAACCTGTTAAAAATGCAATACAGTTTAAATTAAATTTTAAAAAACCTTTTAAACCACCTTTTTCAAATTGAGCAAGTTGTATTATTAATATCTATTAATGTTAATAAATGAAATATAATTATTTTGACGTTTCACAATTTGACAATTCACTTTTAACTGCAGTGCCTTAAAATTTAAAATTTTTAAAACACTGGTGCTTTAAAGTAGCGTTTTTAACGCTCCTATGGAGTGCTATAAATTGCATTTTTAACACGTTTGTAGAAACATATATTTAAAAACACTAATATATTCTTTCCACACCACAACTTCAATCAGACGACGAAGTTTTTTTAAAAATAAATTAGTGTCTATATTTTATTCTTATTATCCTTACCACTATAATTGTCTATATGTATGCAGTGTTATAACGACGGTGCTATAAATGCGAACAAAAGGAGCATCGAGCGTCTTGGGATTGACAATCTTTTGATAGAGTACGATCAGAAACTAGAGATCATCAAAATTGGATCATCTGTCTGGAAAGGATTAATACCGGCGGCAATAGTAGAATATTTTAGAAAAATATACGAAAAACACGTGGTGGTGTAGATGAATAATATTTTCTGTCGATGGTACACAAATACTATTGATTTTTCAGAAAAAGATATAAATACATAAATTGTATGACATTTTTTCTAGTTTAGTTTTGCGCATAAATATTTTTTGGTAACATGCGTCGGAAAGAAGATATTCAAAAAAATTTTAATTAGGCGCCATTTTTTCAATATGGCGGCGCAAGCTGCGTGGCGAAGATATAGCCAGGGAGGTAGTGTCATATTTGACCGGAGCATTTTAGCATGGCTGGTTTCTTTTTATTTAGGTAGGTGTTTCAAAGCTTATTAACAAATGATGTGTCAGCTGGCCCAAAACCGGGGATTTTAGACAAGAAAAAGTGAAACATGAAAGTTGATGGACAAACGCTACAGCTTAAATGTCAAATATTTATATACGTGACTCAGAACATTTAATAGCCTTGCTTATTTGGCTCATACGTTTCACTCAGGAGATATGGTTTCAAATCCTGGCGCGGAAAATTCTTTTTGTTTTTTACATTGACATTTTATTTTGAAAAATATTTATTTTTATAATACCACGTTTTATTATTTATACGAGACAATATAAAAAAATCTGTATGTCTTTTATAGAATTATGCATAGAAGTTATACGTATTTTATAGAATTAGACATAGGAACAGACAAACATCCATTTTTATATATTATAGAGAATAGGGAAATATTTAGATTGCTATTAAAACATGGGGGTATGTGATAGAAAAGTGAAAATATAGGGTTGTATCTTTCGGTTCTACAACATATAAAATTAAGAAAAAACAGGTTGTCCAAAAAAATAACAAATAATATCTCTTTTCACTTAGATTGTTGGTCTTATCAATTCAGGAACCTTCAGGGGTTCATGTACAATAAATTTGCTTATTAAGATCAATCATAATATTATGACCAAAAATGCATAGTTTGCGATTCTATAAAAGACATACAGATTTTTAATACAGAATAATAAAAACGTGGTATTATAAAAATAAATATTTTTCAAAATAAAATGTCAATTTAAAAAACAAAAAGAATATTCCGCGCCAGGATTTGAACCGCGATCTGCTGAGTGAAAGGTAGGTGCCAAGTAAGCAAGGCTATTAACTGTTCTGAGTAACGTATGTAAATATTTGAAATTTAAGTTGTAGCGTTTGTCCATCAACTTTCATATTTCACCTTTTCTTGTCTAAAATCCCCGGTTTTGGGCCAGCTGACATATCATTAGTTAATAAGCTTTGGAACACCTATTACCTAAATAAAAAGAAACCAGCCATGCTAAAATGCTCCGGTCAAATTTGACACTACCTCCCTGGCTAATACGAAGTAGCAAGGTTGAACTTCAAAAGATCATACTGAAATCCATAAAATAACCAATTTTCCAAACTCGCGGAAAAATTTCCCGGTAACCCCCTTTTTTTTTTCGAGTAAATGACTGAACTATAGGGGAAGGACGTCGAAGATGACGCACCTAAGCAAAATACATTTTATTTAAGGGTAAAAAATATTTAAGCTAACTTTGAATGCTACGAGCCTGTAATTTGGACATTTCTATAACCAATTTCTAGGATTATTTTTAAATTCAATAAAAGGAAGTATTTTTTATGCGGCTTTAAAAAAAAACGCTTTTGCGCCATCTTACCTTCCACCGAGGGAAAGATGACGCACAGTGATGGTGAAGATGGCGCATGTAGGTATCTATATTAAAAGCGCAAGTGATATGAAAAGAAAATTTATTTTTTAATACTGAAAGTAAGAAAATGTAAACAAAGCTTTTTTAACATATTAACAAAAGTCACAAATGTAGTTTTCGGGACTTTTGGCTCCACTGCATTCTTTATGCACCCATTGTCCACAACTTGTGCATCTGAACCATGTTTCCGTCTTTTTGCCGAAGTCTCCACATAATATGCAGATATCAGTTTCACCTCCCTCGTTGATTATGTCATCCAACTCATCGTCATTGCCAGCGGCGGCTCGTGGGTCAATCTTCAGGGGGGTCATTTTGGTTTGAAAACTTCAAACTGTTGATTTTTTAAAGTATTTAAAAGATCTTTTAGCATTTATATTTTAGATAAAAAATACAGACTTAGATAAAACTCAATACTATTTACCCTAGTTTTCCGAAAATTAAATTTGTCTTTTTTTAGAGTAAATCTTTTAAAAAATATAGGAAAAATGGTATGAACAGGTTATTGACTGATATATAGATAGGAATATTTATAGTATAATAAATTGTAAATTTATTAAAACGAAACTTACTTTAAATATTTTTATATTTTAAGTCAATTCTTCTATCCTTTAGTTCTGCAAAATAGTCTATGACCTTCTCATTGAAATTTGGAATGCTCTTGACAAGCGTTTTCTCGATGCTCAGCATAGACAAGGCACTAAGTCTAGGTTGTCCCATCGTATTACGCAGGAATGTTTTTACTCTTTTTAAAGTAGAAAAACATCTCTCACTTTCCACGGTTGTCATAGGGAGTGTGCACAAAATATTTAATAACTTCACTGCTTCAGAAAATGTTTCAGACAAATTCATGTTAATAAAAAGCTGAAGTATGGCTACTGCACCAGCACTATTGCGAAAATCCTCACGACAATATAAGACTTCAAGTTCCGATTTTAGTTTGGAAATATTCACTGTGGGATAATTAGCCGTCACCATTTTTAAAATATTTTGCGGAAAGTTGGTAGTGTATGCTTCAAATTTCTCTATGTAGAATAACTGTGAAATCATGAGATGATCATTGAAACTAAACCTGTGATTTATTTCAGATATAATAATATCACAAATTTCAAGTGCAGTTCGTCGCTTTGGATCCTCTGCAGTAGTTTTTCTTTTTTTTGCTGTTGATGTGCTTGGTACTTCTGATTCCAAAATAGTATTTCTAATTATTTGGATATTGTTGTTAAAAGACAGGATACAATTTTTGACAGATATAACATCAATGTCTCGCATTTGCAATTGTTTAAACAATATATCAACATGGGGCATTATTTTATGGAAAAAATTTAACCAAAATAAAAAATGCTCATCTTCCAAATGTCTTTTTAAACCAGTTGCTTGATTTATATTGTTACCATCTTGCTCCTCATCAATAATTTCCTCTAAGCAAGATTTTAAATCATCTTTATAAGTGTATACAATTTCAACACATTTTGTATTGAAAGCCCATCGAGTAGGCGCAGCTTTAGGTAGCCTTACTTTAACCACTCTATCCAGAACCATCGTACGTTTTGGAGATCGGCCGAAAAAGGACGAAAATCCGTGTAAATTTGCAAAAAATATTTTTATCGGTTTGTGTTGACTCGCCGCTTTTTGGAGGATAAGATTAAATTGATGGGCATAGCAGTGAATGAAGTGTGCATTTGGGTATATTTCTTTAATTTTTGTTTGTACTCCTCCCAGTTTACCGCTCATGACTGATGCACCATCGTAACTTTGGGCAATCAATTTTTCAGGTGCTTCATTAATTTTTAATAATTGAAGTTCTTCCAATATTACATTAGTTAAATGTTGTGCTGTAGTACCTAGGGGGTTAACAAATTTCCAAAATCTTTCATGTACAATACCAGTTAATACATATCGCAATATGATAATCATCTGCGTTTTATTGGAGCTGTCTGTGGTCTCATCTACTTGAATGGCCACAAAATTTGTCTGGCCAATCTCCTTCATGATATGAGTATGCACAATGGCTAACATTGATTCTAAAATATCGTTCTGAATTGTTTTCGATGTTCCTTTAAATACTGTACTTTTTTCAATGTGTTCTTTAAACATTAAATCCAGTTCAGAAACAAAATCGATAAGGCCCAGAAAAATTCCACGATTATTGGAGCTGTCACTTTCGTCATGACCGCGCAATGCAATTTCGAAAACTCCACAAAATTTTACACAGTCGATTAGTTTGTTTAAAATATACCTATTTTTAGATACCAATTCATTAAAGTCATGCACAGATTTACGATATACACTATCAAGTTGCTGTCTTATGTTAACACGTCCTAAACTTGCGTAACTCATTGATGAATTTATATGAGTAGTTGAAGAGGCATGTTTTTTAATTTTCACTTTTAAATGCTTAATGTCAGTTACTCCATTTTTCGCCCATACAGCGTCATTCGAAAACAGTAAACACGGATAGCAAAAAAATGCATTTCTCACACTGCAGCCACAAATCCAATCACACAAATTGTACATTGATTCTTTAAAATATCTTTGAATGTCCTTACCCCTATCCTTTGTTGTTTGTTTTAAATTCATGTTTGGTTTTGGTCGACCACTTTCTTTTTTCTCAAGCCGCCGTTCATAATTTAGTGTTCCAGCAGATTTTAAGGCAATTATTTCGTCAACAACACTCATCTTGTTTTTGTTACAATCACAAAAAAATCCAACAAAACAAAATAAATTACGCAAATACGCCGCGATCGATATAGACCTGCCGTGAAGTGCGGTCAGCAGACGGTAACTAACTAAACGTGAGGCCGTCGACTCTACTAGAGGTATACGACGGAAAGGTCACTCCCACTCTCGCCCACGAAATTGCTATCTGCCGTCTCTTTTCTATTTTACATGCATTTGTCCATAAGCCATAAGAACTGTATATAGACAATTTAAAATACGGCCCAGCCACGGGCTTGTGTATAGCGCGAGGCGCGACGTTATTATATCTATTATATTTGTTTTGCCAATGCAGACTGCTGAGAGAGAATTTTATATTTCAGAGTGAAGTTTTAGATAAAAGATATTTTTAATAAAATTGGTATTTTTATGAGATTATTTTAGGGGGGTCATTGACCAATTGACCCTAAGGAGGAGCCGCGCTTGGTCATTGCAAAGACCTTCTTCATCAAAATCGCTTTCTTCAGTATCGCTATCCTCCAAGATTTTTTTGTTTATTTTTTGTTTGATTATTTTTTGTACTTTGGCTTTCCCTTTATTTTTATTTAGTTTTAATCCTGCATCATTAACCAATACTTGTCTGGTTACTTTTTTCTTTCCTTCTTCCGACTTCGCCAGTTTTTCTTTTTTTTTATTCTCTTTTTCTTCTAAGAATTCTTTTAAAGGGGTGCTTGTTAGAATTTCAGAATGTTGCTTTTGTCGTCCATATTTTCTTTTAATTTTTTTATTGGGCAAAGGAACTGGAGAAATAAGTGAAAGAGAAATATGTGGACGTTTGGTTATTTCATTTTGTTTTGTGGGGGTTGTGTGACGACTTTCAGGAGACTGTCGGCTGGTTGATGGACGTGGTAATTCTGGTTCTCTTATAGATGGTGTTGTTATTAGTGGAGGTGTTCCCTGAGGTGCAGGTTCAGGAGAAACATCTCTATCCAAGCTATCATTGTTTAAATTATCAGCAGGAAAAAAGTCATCTTCTGTGAACTTATCAGAGTTTAACGGAAAAATTCCGCACGTTCCGAAACCAGAAACGGCCTTATCAATATTTGCAACCTGATCATATGCTAACTTAAAAATCTCGGCGACATCATATGGAGTAATTTTATCTTCAAACTCTGAGTTGCTGATCTTAGATTTTAGAAAGGAATTGCAATGGCGACCATACGCATATTTTAATGCAGAAAAAAATGACACATCAAGAGGTTGTAATTTGTGGGATGTGTGGGGTGGAATACTAACCATTATAATCCCATTCTCTTTGCAGTAATTATAAATATCCAGTGAAATATGGCTCGAGTGATTATCTAATACTAACAGCACGGGATTATCTGGACTAGACAGGACTTTTTTTTGGAAATGCTTCAGCCATAATAAAAACATAGACGTATTACTCCATCCATTATCCGTGCAGTTGTAAATCGCACCGCTTGGTCCATTTTTCTGAAGCTGTGGGCTCATCCTCTTCCTGGGAAATATAAATAATGGAGGTATGTAGTTACCGGAGGCACTGAACGCCATTATTACCGTGATATTCTTCCCTCGTTCCCACGAAGAAATGATTCCAAACTGCTTTACTCCTTTGGGTCCAAGTCTTTTACATGATTCTTTAGGAACCGTAGATATACCGGTTTCATCAACATTGTAAATGCGATCTGGCAGAAATTTATATTTTTCTTGCACTGTTTCCAAATTTTTAAAAAAGCGGTCTACTTCTATTTTATTGAAGGCTGTTATTCTATTAATGCTTGTAGCTTCTGGCTTTCTCAAGGAAATTTGAGGATTTCGTTTTATAAATCCTAGATACCAGTCTTTTCCAGCCATTTGTTTATTCTTATTAAAATTGTGTTTAATTTCATTGCGTTCTGCATAAGCAAATGCCATGGTTCTCAGCTCTATGCAAGTGATACCAAAAAATAAATTGGCCAGCTTGAGAACATGATCTAGTATCTCCTTTTCATGATGTGCCGAAAACAATGGGGCTCTACCAAGAGACTCTGATTTGACTTCCTTTAATAAATTTTTAACCTTAAGTTTTCTCCTCAATGTAGCTTCTGGTATTGAAAATGCCCTTGCCACTTCCCGAATTTTACGACCATCTCTACAAATTGCATTCAATGCTGCATTAAGAGCTGCTGCAGAAAATGATCCTCTCTGTGTTTTTCGTATATATTTTCCCATTTCTAAAAAAGAAAAAGATGCCTCAAAATGCAAAATAGACACTAAATAATAAATATTCTATACTCCATTGTTATTTAAGGTAATGAACTGAAAAGGCAAAGATGACGCACTATAACAGCAAAGATGACGCAGTCTGCGTCAACTTAGCCTGTTCAGCATAACCTACAAAAAATGGTTATCAAAATTATCCACCATCAAATATTTAACAGATAAATCCTCGCTAACTGAAAATAAATATCACCTACTCCCATGAATATGAAGAAAATCCAATGGAACCATTTTTAAACAACTTACCATTAATATTCGCAGTGTCAAAAATAACAAGAAATCAACGTGTATCGCGTTACTCTGCCTCACAGATACTAAACAGTACGAAAGCTGACCGATGAAGTTTTAAAGTAATAGTAGTTTCTAAAGGAGGGCGCCACGGGTATAAAAACTGAATTTAGTGAAGTACTTGATAAAATACAGAGGTGCGTCATCTTAGACGCTGCGTCATCTTCCCCGTCCTTCCCCTAATATTTCTCGTCGCATAATTATCTTAAAAAATTGACATTTTTTGCCAGTATATTTTTTATCAATGAGGGTTATAACTCATCTCTGATATCCAGAAGGAAGCGTGAGTTTTTTGCCACCTAATTACGAGATCCGGATATTTGACACACCTTTCATTTTATTCTCAATGGAATATTTCTTCAATGTGGAGTTCGTACCGAGCTTAATTTTTTATCGATTTTATCAAAAATTTACAGAGGCTGGAAAATGTGGTTTATATTTAAAAACTTTTACGAGGAATGTTTTAATATCCAGTTTATATATAGTCCGTATAATATAAATAGCGTTACACGTCATTGTCTACGTCAGAGATCTAAGTTGACATTGTTATAAATACAGTGACAGTGTAAATATATCACATAATTATTGCAGAAGTGGATTATACAACAAAACAAATTAATATTCAATGTAAATAAATAAAAACATTAGAAAAAAAAACAAGAATTATAACAGTGATTTAAATTAATTAAATATTTATATTAGAAGATTTTTTTCATTAAGCAACAAAATTTGTTTAATTTATTAATATTTTGTATTTAGATAACCACCTCCGAAGTGAAAGTCGAAACGTCAATAAAATCATGTTTCAAGTTCAATATTTGGGCTAACTTACAGGAATTAAATGTTTCCAACTTACTTTTATAAAGTAGATTTCCACAATGCTGATCAATAATGTACTTTTTAGCCAGGGTTCTTAGACATTTCCTACGGTTACCTACTCCGACTGTGATGGGGAGACTTAAATGTTTGACTTACGTCACAAGAGTAGTACACAAGCTCATTTTTAAATTTGTTGCGGTAATGATCTTCGATCTTTGAATTTGTAGTATTGTGTACTCGTATAATATGTGTATTCTTTGTGGTATTATTTATCTTATATATATCCTAGTTTACTTTATATTTTTATATTTAAAATTTTGGTGGTATTTCCCGTAAAAACTTATTTTGAATTAGGTATACACGAAAAGATATTTTAGACCAGTAAGGATCTGTTTGTAGGTGGATATGAGAGGTGGCATTCAGATTTTTGCGCATCAAGTTAGGTGATAACTTCGTTAATAATAATTGAGTTATGCTCCTTCTCAAATATGCTTGGAACATTAATAAAAACAATAAAATATTTAAAAATTTCAAAAAATTTCGTTTTTTTTCTAATTTTTTTTGCTTATAACTTAAAAACTATTCATTATAGAACAAAGTAGTATAGAAATAAAACACAGATAATTAAATTTTCTATCAGATGCGATTGGTTAAAAATGTCTTAATTTATCATCCTTGCTTCAAAATAGCAATAAATATAAAATAAGGGGGCAAAACAGGCTTGTCTTTATTCAATGATTTTCCATCACTTAGGTTCCACTTGGAACCTTCCTAATTCGCTTAGAAAATTTCTGTAATATGCTAAAACCATACACCAAATTTCATTAAAATTGACTTACTAGATTTTGCATAATAATTTTGCAATCTAAACTTTTTTTAAAAAATTTAAATTTTTTAAAATCTTGCCAAACAAAAACTAGAACATACAAACAATTGTCAATTTTTTTACATATAAATAAGTACTCCACCTATCTAATGCACTTTACAGAATTGAAATCGGATTATTTAATCAGCCTCAGCAATGTTTTAAATTTATAAACAATTTTTTGGCTTTTAAACAAATTAGTGCTGTGGCCATGAGGGGGTGTTACGGGCTCCTTTATTTAGATGGACTTACCCAAGTTTTTTATGTATTTTGACCCGTATAACACGAATTTTTTGGGTAACAGTTGATCCGGATGTCGATAAGGTTGTTATAAACAAAGAACTTGAGGAATTACATAACATCGATTTATCGCAAAATAAAACATTTTTATTATATTTCTTGGGTAATTCTAAGCAAAAAATGTTTTTACAAGTTTTTTCGTAGGATGCATAGTTTTCGAGATAAACGCGGTGGAACTTTCAAAAAATCGAGAAATTGCAATTTTTGAACGCGAATAATGTTTGATTAAAAAATAAAATAGCAATTCTGCTGACAGCATTTGAAAGTCAAATTATACCGGTTTTAATTATTTGCATTGCTAAAAATTAATTTTTTTATTATTAAACAAATATAAGCTCTTTGTTTATAAGCCAAAAAATTGTTTATAAATTTAAAACATTGCTGAGGCCCCTTAAATAATCAGATTTTATTTCTGTAAAGTGTATTAGATAGGTAGAGCACCTCTTTATATGTATGTAAAAAAATTAGCCAACTTCTAAATGGTCTACTTTTTGTTCTGAAAGATTTTTAAAAATTTGAACTTTTTTAAAAACATTTAGATTGCAAATTTATTATGCAAAATTTATTAGGTAAATTTTAATAAAATTTGGTACACGATTTAAGTATGTTACAAATAATTTACTAAGCGAATTACTAAGGTTCTAAGTGCCACCAAAGTGGTTAAAAAATATTGAATAACAACAGACTTATTTTGCCCCCCTATTTTGTATTTATTGCTATATTGCAGAAAAGGTAATACCTTAAGACATTTTTTACCAGTCGTATATCATAGAAAATTCAATTATCTTTATTTTATTTTTGTACGACTTTGTTCCAAAATGAATCGTTTTAAAGTTATAAGCAAAGAAAGCAAAAAAAATCGAGGTTTTTCGAAATGTTTAAATATTTAAATTTTTTTATTAATGTTCCATGCATATTTAAGAAGGAGCATAAGTCAATTATTATTACTGAAGGTGTCACCTAACTTTATCTGCAAAAATCCGAATGCCACCTCTCACATCCCAAAATAGACGTTTTTTTCGCAGATCCTTACTGGTCTATTTATATAGTTGTACATCCTACCTATTGTAGGAGCTCAAATAAGAATGTATATTTATAAGGTAGATTAAAACGTTAAAATTTCACTGTATTAACGTGATAATAATGTTGATGAAATTTTAGAATGCCATGTACAGGCTGTAGTGTGGCCAAATATATTACCTATTATTTAAATTCTTGCAATAAATTATACAAATAATTCTAATTCACATAATCATGCAAACCTTTATATTAAGGATGATAGATATTCAATAGTTAATCCAGTATTGATGAAAATTCATAGGGCAGTCAATGAAGGTATTTGGCTCAGAATTCCATCCTACTACATCGATTTACTTGATATTTTCACAGTAAGTAGGGAATAGCTCAAGAAACAAGGTCTACCCTATGCCGATGTGTGCTTTTATCTTGGGGGTGGTTCCCACCCCTTCTCGGGGGTGAAAAATGTTTTGGTTAAAATAGCCATGTAAGAGGCTAGAGAACCTAATTTTAAGCAAAAACTGTTCCATAATTATTTTTTGAGAACTCAATACTTTTTGAGTTATTCGTGGTTGAAAATTGGGTATTTTCATTGAAAAATGACAACTTTCGGACGGATTTTTGCGAATACCTTAAAAACTATGCCTCTAACAAAAAAACTATATAAAATATTTCTGTAGGTTATAAAAAACAAATAGATTCGTTCCTTCATAAATCTTCTAGTTAAAATACAAAGAGGGATATGGTAGGGAAGAAGAGTTTCTTTTTTTTGCTCCATGTTCAAATCGCTGTAATGAAAATAGGAAATAACAGAGAAAATGTCGATTTTGGGTGTATAACGATACTAGCAACTTTTGTAGTGCTTGAAAAGACCTTTAAAATGAGCAATACTAAATGCCGATTACATTCAAACTAAGGGAGATATTCTGCAAAAAAGTGATGACTAATGTATTTTAAGAAGGAATGAGAATAGCGTGACCATATATTTTTTAGAGGATCTACCAACAACCAGGTCGAAAATCTACTAAAAACTACTAAATGATACTGCGCATGCGCTATTGCAAAAAATGGTTGACGTGACTTGGACGTGAGAACTCATATTAGCGTCTCCTATTAAAAATGCGCGGTTTAAATGTTAAATTGGTATTATAGATCATAGATGTCGTAAATGTTTATTAATTATTTTCAGTTTTTTCATATTATTTTTACTAAGAAACCAGGAATTTTGACAAATTCCTTTGAAATCTAATCTAGAATTTACTCGTAGATGTCTCTGTCTCTAAAACTACTAAAATCTACTAAAGATTTTTTCCCTACTAAAAATTGTTCATTTACATCGAAAATCTACTAAAAAAGTAGTTTTCTACTAAATATGGTCACACTGAATGAGAAGTATATTTAACCCGTCATCCATCAGAATTTAAATACATCGTTTGCCTTCCACAATACTTTTTACTATAGTGTCATTTCTATATTCAAAAAGTTGGACTGGATTAAAATGAATGGTTTTTAAACAAAATAAGATTAAATTATAGAGCGCATTTTTAAATTTTCTTAAAAATCTTCCTTTTCCTTCATAGAACTCGAAAAAAATAGGAGATACGAAAAAAAGATACCACACAAAAATGTAGGGCTTTTTCAGAAAAAAATTTCCTTTTCATTTTTTATAACTGTATCTCTTATCATTTTCAAGTTACATGGAGAAAAAGAAGATTTTTAAGAAAATTTAAAAATGCGCACTATAATTTGCTCTTTTTTTTTCAAAAACCATTTATTTTAAACCCGTCTAACTTTTTGAACATAGAAATAACACTATAATAAAAGGTATTGTGGAAGGAAAACGATGCATTTACATTTTGGTGGATGGGGGTTAAAATGAATTCTCATTTTTTCTTAAAATGCATTAGTTATTAATTTTGTTTGCAGAATATCTCGCTTAGATTTAATGTAGTGGACCTTTAATAAAGCGCATTTTAAAGGTCTTTTCAAGCGCTAAAAAAATTATAAGTGGCATTATACACCTAAAATCGACCGTTTCTCTGTTATTTCAAGTTGAATTCACCAATTTGAGAATGTACCAAAAAACAAACTATTTTCTCCTACCATATCTCTTTTTGTATTATAACTAGAAGATTTATGAAGGCAAGTTTACCTTTGTTTTTTTTATAACCTACAAAAATGTTTAATATAGTTTTTTTTTAGTTAGATGCATAGTTCTTAAGGTATTCGCAAAAAACCTCTCGAAAAGGTATTGTGTTTCAATGAAAATGGCCAATTTTCAACAACGAATATCTCAAAAAGTATTGAGTTCTAGAAAAAAAATTACAGAAGAGTTTTTGCTTAGAATTAGGTTCTCTAGTGAATTACGTGGTAATTTTAACCAAAAAATTTTCCACCCCTAAGAAGGGTGGGGATCACCCCCAAGATAAAAGCACACATCGGCATAGGGTAGACTTTGAATTAGGAGATAAGTAGAGGCTATTCCCAAAATTTCATTAAAATTCATGTAGTAGGATAGAATTCAGAGGTAATATCCTATTATTGCTCCCATAAGCGACAAATTTTTAGTATAAAATGGCGATTGAAGTCCTAGATTTCCGTAAATCTTGCATTAACTGTTGAATAGACTTGAAAAACCGGTCCTGATTAATTTTAAGTACCACATCATCCAAATGTCAGCAAATATTTTCCACAATTAGGTATTATAATCCGCTAAACATCTTTATTTCATATCTTTACTATTTTCCATACACTAAAGACATAAAAATACCTATTAATTATATTACGATTCAAATTACTGTACTCTCGTGACGTAATCGCGGGCTTAATGTTCATTGGTTAGTCGGAGTAGACAACCGTTGCAAATGTCTAAGAACCGTGCTTTTAAATAAGTAGGGACTTGGAATGTGATAATTTAAAAAAATATCAGTAATTAGAATTTTAATACTAATTTGGAATTTAATCATGAATCGAAAAGAAATAAAACTTGACGATTTTCTGCACAGTTTATAAAAAGTTTTATTAGTCCAGGGCTCATCTGTTTTGAGATGGACGTTGAGAGGTGACTCAAATTTTTTTCCAGAAATTGCTTGAAAATAACTCAAATAATAATATTTGAGTTATCCTCCCACTCAAAATGGTCCGGAACAAATAATCAAAATGTCAAAATATGAAGGAAAAATTCGATTTTTTTTTGGTTTTTTGATTATAACTTTAAAACTTTTTATTTCTGAGAAAAGTTGTACTGACATAAAAGTTGCACAATTAAATTTCCTATAACGTAGAATTAGTTAAACATTTAAAAAATGGTCACCCTTGTTGAAAAATAGCAATAATTGCGAAAAAACCCATACAAAAACAAGTATTCGCATTTTACGTTTTTCAACCATTTACGCTACACTCAGGAACTTCATATTTTACCCAGAAATACTTTATGATATAGTTAAAGAACACTGCAAATTTCATTAAGATCGGTTTAATAGATTTTGCAAAATAAATTTTGAAATCCAGCTTTCGCAAAAAAAATCATTTTTTTTTTAATGTTGCCGGACTGAAAATAAAGATGATATCAAGTTTAAATTTTTTTATTGATACAAGTGTACTGTATCTTTCATTTTCAATTTGCAAAATTAAAATCGATAAATTACCACGGCGTCAGACAATTTTTAAATAAATATTAGTTTTTGGTGCTACGCGCAGGACAGCGGTGTTCGATTCACACAAGTTGATTTCCACCAAGATTTTTTTCAATCTTTATCTAATATATTATTTTCTTACTCTATATTTTGTTGTATTTTAATATTTTAATTCCACAAAAATCAAACTAATTTTATTATTGTTTGTGAAATATTGTTTAAACAATTGCATATGTTTAAAAATAATAAACTTTTATTCCCTAAGTTAAAATATATGAACAAAGAAAGTTTTTGCTAAAAAAAGTGTTATTTCAAAAGATAGAGTATATGTTATTATTTTGCAATAAACAAATTTATTTATTTATATCGAAATGTAATAAAAATTAAAATGTATCAATCATTACCAAAGGTCATTGGAATGCCCAATCAGAGCAAACTATCCGGTGCCCTGCGCGTAGCACCAATAATTAATGTGTATTTAAAAAAATTCCTGACGCCGTGGAAGTTAATTGATTTTAATTTTGCAAATCGTAAATGAAAGGTACAGTACACTTCTATAAGCAAAAAATTTTTTAACTTGCTATCTGCTTTATTTTCAGTCCTGTAACATTTTGAAAAAATGAATTTTTTTTGCGAAAGCTGCATTGCAAAGTTTATTTTGCAAAATATATTAAACCGATCTTAATGAAATTTACAGTATTGTTTTAATGTATCACAAAGTATTAATTTCTGAGTGAAATATGAAGGTCCTAAGTGTAGCATAAATGGTTGAAAAACGTAAAAGGCCAATACTTGTTTTTGTATGGTTTTTTCGCAATTATTGCTATTTTGCAACCAGGGTGAGTATTTTTAAAATTTTTAATCAATTCTATATTACAGGAAATTTAATTACGCACCTTTTAAAAAAACGAAGAAAAAAATCGAACTTTTTCTTCATTTTTTGACATTTTGATTATTTAAACAATGTTCCGGACCTTTTTGAGAGGGAGGATAACTCAAATATTATTATTTGAGTTATTTTCAAGCAATTTCTGCAAAAAAATTTGAGTCACCTCTCAACGGCCAAATGTGCTAATATTTTTACAGATGCGCCCTGGTCTACATGTACTTCTAGAGTTAGTTCTAGAGAAGTTATGTTTCTGCACAAACGCCTAAAACTTTTAAGCATGTGTGTTCATAGGTTTTCGGCATACGCAACAAAACTAAACTCTGATACAGTATATTATTTACTGTATAACTGATAATTGCTGATTCGACAAGAGAAAAAGTTTTAGGGATTTCCCAACAATTAACCCTCAAGTCTTGATCAGGTACATTTTCCTAAAAATCTATTACAAACAAACCATTATTTTATTAAGGACCCAAAATTTTGTTATATAGGAAAAGCCAAATAATAAATATTGTATATAATTTTCCCCTTGTTTTCATATCCTACGTTTGAAAAAATATATAAGGGATAATCAGATTTTTTGACATGTTATGTCTATTGCAGCTAGCATTTCATTGGCTAGAGTTGGTGCGAGTTTATAATGACATTATATTTGGTGAGATTGTAAATGGTAACACGTCTCTCATAATATTGGAGGTTTTACACTAAGCGGCAAAATTAACGGAACACTTTAAAAATGAGACATGTTAGATGTCACGAATTTCCTAAACTTCTTGTCCGACTTGAGTGATTTTTTAGTATGATATAGCCTCGTTATTTAAGAAAATCGATTTAATAATATTGTTGCTAGACAGGTAAATGTCATTTACCACCGGGTGTAACAACCATACGTGTTTTTCCTAAAAGTCCGGAACACCCTGTGGAATATTCCATCACATATAAAATATTGAAATTAGAACTCAATTGTAGCCCTAAGCTTTATTACCATTTTCATTTTGATTTATTTGCTTATGTTGGACAATAAAAAAGTGAGGTAGGTGGTAGGTTAACAATTAGCCATGTTTTTCATCAATAAATCCTCCTAAATTTTCTGCTTAGTTTAATATTTTAAGTTTCATGTCAGCTAAGATAATTTTATGATTCAACATTTTTTTACCCTTTTTAAGGTCACCAATACCCCCTCGTAGATCCACCACTGGTTCTCTCTAAAAATTGTAGTAAATCGCAATTGCAACAAGTTCAGTCCTTACATTTTTTGTCAAAAAGTTAAAAATTGCCGAGATTAAACAAAAACAATTGCTGTAAAACCATATGGGTCTTATGCTCGCGCCTTTAGCGCATACGTACTTAACTACCTTAAATATTGATTTTAGCAAAATAATGAAAAAATCATAATTATGTAAAATTTAATTTTCTCCATTTTTGTATACCTGCATTTTTGTCGTAAAAGTAATAATAACCGAGATAATTCAATAATTATGCTCTAACTGTCGCTATTTTATGAAAATTGACCAGATATCAGAAAAATTGTAAATCTGTCAAGATTAATAATTAAATACGCTGATGATTAAATACGCTGATGACCTCGTTCTCTACTGCCAAGGTAAAGTTATAAGAAGCATTATGCTCTTTACTGAAAAATACTCTTAACAACTTTCTAAACAGGTCCGCCAAAATTGGAGTCAAATTTTCATCTAGAAAATCCAAAGTCATACACTTTACTAGAAGACATCACACTCACCCCCATATACTTCACCTAAATGGATCTCCTCTTCAAGTGGTTGATAAACACAAATTATTAGGAGTAATATTCGATAAAAGACTTACATGGAGAGATCAGATACAGAACACAAGAACAAACTGCCTCAATAGAATCAATATCTTAAAAACTTTGGCTCACCATCAATGGGGTGCAGAAGAGGAAGTCCTCTTAAGAATTTACAGAACCTTGATCCGCTCTAGATTGGATTACGGAAGCATTCTCTACATATCAGCGTCCGACATTCAGCTTAAAAGCCTGAATACAATTCACAACTCCTTCTTACGCATTAGCCTTGGAGCATTTAAATCAAGTCCTTCTGAAAGTCTCTATATCGAATCTTCTGAACCCCCACTTTTTATAAGACGTCAACGCTTACTACTATCTTACTTCTCTAGAGTATCTGCTAATCCGAAAAATCCAGTCATTAAACTAATTAATACCCCCCACCCTGTTTCAGATAATACTCAACCTCGATCACATTCTTTCTCCCAAATTTTAAAAACTCTGCTAAAAGATACAGATCTAACACTCACAACTCCTGTTACTACGTCCAGTATTCCTCCGTGGACCAAAAAGCTACCAACTGTCGCTACCAGCTTAAATCGATACAAAAAAGAAGAAACGCCCAGAACTCTCTTGGTACAGAAATTTTAAGAACTTATACATACACAGTACTATGACAAGATTCTTTACACAGATGCCTCCAAAGAAGAACATGCCGTCGGTTGTGCCGTTACCACCTCAAATACAACAGTAGCATCATATCGACTTTCTCCCAGATGCAGTATACACACAGCTAAACTGTACGGAATACTTAAAGCATTAGAGTTGCCCACCACTAACGAGAAGTCATTAGCGATATGTTCCGATTCTCTCGCTGCGATTGGTTCTATCAAAAATATATACTCCTTACATCCCATTGTACAGAGCATCCACAACATCTGCCAACAACAGTCAAAAAATGGTATTTCAGTAACCATCATCTGGATACCATCCTATGTTGGTATCAATGGAAATGAGAGCGCTGATCAAGCAGCAACACAGGCCTGCTCTCTTGAAAATCTAGAAAACATGCAACTTCACCAAGATCTAAATGCTAAAATCAAGAGCAATGTATTAAGCACCTGGCAAACACACTGGAACATGCAAAATACAAAACTACGCACAATCCAACGAACTGTTACCTCCATCACCATGCCCCAAATGAGCAGAAAAGACAGTACTATTATCAGAAGGTTCAGAATAGGTCACACTCGTCTTACACATGGATATCTGATGTCCTCTGAAAATCGTCCTCGTTGTGAACATTGTGATGAGCCATTAACAGTCCAGCACATATTACTGGAATGTGTCCAGTATAGAGTTCAAAGAGTCCACTACAACTTTCAAAACAATTTAAGTGACCTACTCGGTTCTACAAACATGTACAGTGCCATAATTTGTTTCCTAAAAGATTGTCACCTTTACTATTTAGTGTAATTGTAATATTAAGTTGTAACTTGTACAAAAACAAACTAATTATTGTATGTAAATAATATTGTAAAATTTTGTACTAGTGTCAGTGGCCATTAGTTGCCGAGACACTTTAATTTAAATAAAAAAAAAAATTAAATAATTAGGTGTTTCCAGACTTTTGGTCCACTCTGTATAACGAAAAATAGATTAGAACAAAATCCCAACATGTATATGACTTAATTAAGATCTGTACATTATATAGTTTAGTGAGAATTGTTCAGTTTAATTAGTTTTCATGTAAATATTCTCCCGTTTCCCCTTCGAAGGGGACCGTAGAAGACATCTATATAACTTATCTGATAAAATACTTCCAAATTAGTGTGGCTTACTCGTATTTATCTCAAGTCGTGTAAGCACCATATGTGGAATTGTTCTGGAAATTCCAATTTTAATCTATTTTGTATAAGCGTTAAAATCCTGGTACAGTGGAACCTCGATAAATCGGATTAATAAGGGCCGCGGCCGATCCGGGTTATCGAAAATCCGGGTTAGCTGGAGAATATGGTAAAAGTTAATAAAGTGTAGGAGATAGAGTGTATGAAATATAGTGTAGGAAACAAAGGTTGAACCTTGCAAAATGGACACAAGTCCGGTTTTATTTTTTTTCTGGTATATCAAGGGGTGCTTATTATTAGACTAAATTTTTCTGAAAAAATTTCGCCCCGGAACCCCCTTTTCACTCCGTTAAAGGGGGTAATTTGTGGTTATTGCGGAACGTAGCCCTTCCTGTACCTTTTACAAAAAATTTCTTTTATAGAAATATGAAGAGGACTATATTTTCTACCATATATTTTCCAACAGCATATATCTATCATCCACCGTTTAGCGGGGGTGGCGCCCGAAAGTTGACAAGCTTTTAAAAAAGATATTTTTAAAAAAATATATTTTTCCCTAACTGTAACGGAAATTAAGAAGAAATTCTACGGCAACTGCCCTTTTTTTAATTACAGGATGTTACATTTAAAAAACCCCTTTTTATACCATCTGAACCGTTTATGCTAGGGTACAAAGACTTTCAGAGATTATCCATGTACTGGTTCTATTTAGAAATTTGTATAATGCACCCCCATTTTTTCCCCAGAACCACCCCAAAAAAAAAAGAAGAATTAATAAATAAAGTGATTTTCTTGGAATCCTTCACACACAATGCGCTTTATTAATATGCTTCATATATCATTTTGTGCACGTTATTATTACCCATGCATGGACACCAAAAGCGATTTCCTAGTGCAACCACTGTAGCCAAAAAAAAAATAAATAAAATGGGGGGTTGAAAATTTTTTTTGTTTTTTGCTTTTTGATCCATATGCGCATACGCTTCATCAATAGTGCTTTTCAAAAATATATATGGGTATTGCAACATCCCTGCGGAAACCACCCCTATCCTTGAAAATATACTGCAGAAACTACCCCTATCCCTTGGCGAGGATGTTTTTACGATTTTCTCATGACCTATGCATTCTGTGCCGTTAGGGCACAGTGGCGCCGTAAACCTCATATATACTTTGGCGGGCTCCAGTTTTTGTTTTTTTTCGTCATCTGTTCGTTTTATTGATAAAGTACTTATGTAAAATAAAACAACACAGTGTAACCTACAATTTTTTTCGCTACCTACACGCATTTTATTGCATTAATGCTACCTTAATAGCACAATATTTACCCTTAAGTGGTCGCTAAGCAGTGGCGGATCCAGGGAGCGGTGATGGGGGTGATCACCTCCCCCCTCTCAAATCAAGTGATATTATATTCAAGGATTATAAAAATATTCTTTTATTTTTATAGAAATTTAGCCAATTGGCACCCCTCTCTTAACGATGCTGGATCCTCCACTGTCGGTAAAGCATAAAAAGTACGCCATTCTTATAAAAATAATAATATAAGTATTTCTATAAAAATAAATGAATATTTTTAAAATCTTTGAATACAATATCACTTGGTTTGAGAGGGGGGGTGATCACCCCCATCACCCACACCTGGATCCTCCACTGCTTAGCAACCACTTAAGGGCAAATATTGTGCTATTAAGGTAGAATTAATGCAATAAAATACGTGTAGGTGGCGAAAATATGCAAATATTGATTTTGGGCCACCACTGTGGCTTTAGGACGCAAATATTGTAAAATGTGCATAGGTCATAATTTGTAGGTTACACTGTGTTGTTTTATTTTACATAAGTACTTTATCAATAAAACGAACAGATGACGAAAAAGAAATCAGAAACTGGAGCCCGCCAAAGCATATATGAGGTTTACGGCGCCACTGTGCCGTAACGGTTGCTTATACGAAAAAAATTAATAGGACCTAATTTTTAGAGTAAATAGTGGTCTTTAACTTTGCATAAGTTTAAAAGTAAGTATTAAAAAGTATTTGTTTATATAAAAAAAAAGTATTTGTTTAAAAATAATGCATAGGTAATGAGAAAATCGTAAAAATATCCTCGGCAAGGGATAGGGGTAGTTTTTGCAGTATATTTTCAAGAATAGGGGTGGTTTCCGCAGGGATGTTGCAATAACCATATATATTTTTGAAAAGCACTATTGATGAAGCATATGCCCATATGGATCAAAAAGCAAAAAACAAAAAAAATTCAACCCCTCATTTTATTTTTTTTTTTGGCTACAGGGGTTGCACTAGGAAATCGCTTTTGGTGTCCATGCATGGGTAATAATAACGTGCAAAAAATGATATATAAAGCATATTAATAAAGCTCATTGTGTGTGAAGGATTCCAAGAAAATCAATTTATTTATTAATTCTTCTTTTTTTTGGGGTGGTTCCGAGCAAAAAATGAGGGTGCATTATACAAATTTGTAAATAGCACCAGTGCATGGGTAATCGCTAAGTCTTTTTACTCTAGCATGAACGGTTCAGATGGTATAAAAAGGGGTTTTTTAAAATGTAACACCCTGTAATTCAAAATAGGGTAATTACCCTTAAGTGAAACCTATACCAAAAAATCAGTCACTAATTTCTGACTAATTGCCGCAGAATTTCTTCTTAATTTTCGTTACAGTTAGGGAAAAATATATTTTGTTTAAAAACATCTTTTTTAAACCTTGTCAACTTTGGGGCGCCACCCCCGCTAAACGATGGATGATAGACATATGCTGTCGGAAAGTAAATCGTAGAAAATATAGTCCTCTTCATATTTCTATAAAAAAAAATTTTTTAAAGGGTACAGGAAGGTACAGGAAGGTACACAAATTACTCCCTTTAAAGAGGTGAAAAAGGGGGTTCCGGGGCAAATTTTTTTCAGAAAAAGTTAGTCTTATAATAAGCACCCCTTGATATACCAGAAAAAAAATAAAACCGAACTTGTGTCCATTTTGCAAGGTTCAACCTCTGTTTCCTACACTAATATAAATAATAAACCAATACACATTATAATTGCAAAAACATGAAATAGATAAGCACAATACATGTAAATTATATACAGTTGTATACAGTATTGTTTATTTCTTGATAAAAACTCAATTAAAGTGAAAAAATCCCGTTGGTTCTTTTTTAAAAAAATAAAATACGAGAGCCAAAGAAGGCGTGGCCTGAAGTCAATACATATCAGAAAGAATCGTAGTTACTAAGATCGAATTAGAGAAGCAAAAATAAATATTATAGGAGTTTATGGCCCAGAAAGCTGCAAACCTGAAGTCGACAGAGTCCACTTTTATAACGAGCTTCAACAAACAGTCGACGAAATACCATACCAGCCAATGAGATAATATACATTTTAGGAGACATGAACGCAAGAGTCGGTAACATAATTATACCAGGAATAAAGCCACTATTCAATGAAGACAACAAAAATGAAAATGGAGAACTACTTATTAACTTTTGCTCTCAGAACGAATTTCGAATAAACAATACGGTCTTCAGACACAAAGATCAACAAAAATATACATTCCAAAATACAAGAGTACACAGATCCGTTATTGATTATATATTAATAAACAGAAACATCCACCACTCTCAAGTACTAGACAAACGATGTTTAAGTGCAGCTAATATTGGAAGCGATCACAACCTAGTACCTACTTGAAAAAATCAGAATAGAGCTACAAAGAAACAGGAAAGAAGACCCTGTTGAATGTGAGACAAGAATAAAGGTAGAACAGCTACGAGACTTGTCAACACGAGATCTATACCAGAGAAGACTGCAAAAAGTACTGAATGAAAACTACATTACACCGGATGAAGACATAAAAGAAAGTTGGAAGAAGATCAGAAATAATATCAAAATGGCAGGAACGGAAGCACTTGGAGAACGTAAGATAAGTGAATATATACGAATGAAAAGGAGAACTCCATAGTTCTGTGAAGAAATAAAAATAAAATGCCAAGAAAAAAAGAAAATCTACCTAGAATACAAGTCAAAAAGAACGAGACAAACATATGAAGAATACAAAAGAGTACGAAATAAAATAAACTCAATAGTAAGAAGGAAGAAAACAGAACATTGGGAATCATTTTTAAAAGAGATGGAGCACGACTTTTATGGGATGCAAAAGGAAATGTGGAAAATGATAAGAGGTCAAAGAGCAGAGATGAAGGAATTGATAGAAGAAAAATATTTTGATACAAATACATGGACAACTTACCTTAAAAACCTCTATCAAACAGCTAATCACAAAGAACTGGAAACACTAGGATTAGAATCGGATGAGAAAACAGAAATTAAGGAGGAAGATATAAAGAACGCCTTAAAAAAGATGAAAAAGGGAAAGATGGAATAGCTAATGAACTTTTAAAATACGTAGGAGAGAGACTTCACAAAGAACTGAATATCCTGATAAGTAAAATAATAAATACAGGAAGAATTCCAGAAGAATGGAGAACCACTCAAATGATAGCGTTATTTAAGAAAGGTGATAGGGTAGACCCCAGTAACTGTAGAGGGATAAATTTACTGAGCACTATACTGAAACTCACAACAAAAATATTTATGGAGAAAATAATGGCGTGCATAAATATATCGGATAAAAAACAAGGATTTAAAAGTGGAAGATCATGTAACGATGCAGTTTTTGGGATAAGGCAAATAGCGGAGAAATCATTAGAATATAACAAACCAGCCTTTTTCTGTTTCATAGATCTAGAGAAAGCTTTTGATAGAATCCAATTAAAAGATGTGATACAACTACTATATGAGAAAAATTTACCACTGATATCATAAAACTAATAGAAAACATATATGTAAGAAATAAAATAGAAATGAAAGTCAATGGAATAATAACAGAACCCATAGAAACAAACACAGGAATCAGGCAAGGACATTTACTAAACCCTCTACTGTTTAACATAATATTGAATGCAATACTAAAACAAGTGAAGAATAAAAGAGGGTACAAAATGGGCAATAGAGAGATAAAAATACTCTGTTACGCTGATGACACCGTGTTAGTAGCAGAGTGCGAAGACGATCTACAAAAATTATTGCACGAGTTCAACGTTAACGCAAAAGAAATGAATATGAAAATATCAGCCCAAAAAACAAAAAGCTAAGTAATTGCCAAAGAACCAATAAGATGCAAATTGGAGTTAGACAATCAAATCATACACATAATGACACAACAAATGACATAACAAATAATGACTTTCAAATATCTGGGAATTATTCTATTAGCCGACAACAATATCGAAGAAGAGTTAAAATACCAAATAATTAAGTAGAACGGCCGGACGCCTAAACGAGAACAAACACCTAAGATTGGAAACAAAGGCGCAAAGGCCCGAATATATAAGTCAGTTATTAGGCCAGTTATGACTTACACGGCCGAAACAAGACCAGATACAAGCAAAACACGAAGACATCTGGAAACCAACGAAATGAAGATCTTAAGAAGGATTGCTGGAAAAGGACTACAGGATAGGGTAAGAAGTGAGGAAATCAGATGCATATGTGGGGTAGACAATATAAATACCTGGGTAAAGAACAGAAAAGAAGAGTGGAATGAGCACATAAGCAGGATGTCTGAATCAAGGATAGTAAGAATAGCCAGGGACAAGTCGCCGTTAGGCAGGAGAAGTATAGGACTCCCATAGAAAAGATGGAATGAAAACTTAGGGGCAGAATGAAATGCACCGTTGAAGAAAAACAGGCAGTACTGCCTGTATAAAAGAAGAAGAAGAAGAAGTGAAAAAATGTTTATTTTGTCTGATGAAAATCGGTCCGGGTTAGCCAGACTTCCGAGTTTTCGAAGGCCGACTTATCAGGGTTCCACTGTATATAATATACAGGGTGTAACAAATATACAAGTCATAAATTCAATCACATATTCTGGCACCAAAAATAATTCGATTGAACCTAACTTACCTTAGTACAAATTTGCACATAAAAAAAGTTACAAAATGAAAACTGATTTTTCCAATATATCGAAAACTGTTTTATATTGAAATTGGACATGTGGCTTTCCTAAGGCAGAAACAGCTTAAAAAATTACAGTGAAATTTGTACGTCCATAAAAATTTTATGGATGTTTTGTTATCTTAAACCCCCCAAATGATTGTGTACGTTAAAAATTAAATTATTATTGGCACCATTAGTTAAACACAATATTGTTAAAATGTTTTTGCCCCGTAGGACTTTTTTCGATAAACCAGTTTTTGTCGAGGTATTTTGAACATTTTTAATCCACCACATACTTTTAAATGGTTAAGAAATATTTAAGAATATTATTTTCGTAATATTATTACCAGGTCTCTATGTATAATCTTACTTAACCATTTTACAAAAGTAGTAAGAGCTAAGAAAAAAAAAGTTTTAAAAATATTGTGTGTAATTAACGGTACCAAAATAATAATGTAATTGGACCGCATACAAATATTTGGGAGGGTTTAAGGGAACAAAACCCTCATAAAATTTTGATGGAATGGAAAAATTTCACTATTATTTTTTTAAAGTGTTCCTGCCACATTCCCATTTTAAATAGAAAATCTGTAATAGTTTTCAATATACTGGAAAAAATCGATTTTTATTTTGTAATTTCAAAGGGCTTACCTTTTTTTGTGTTCACATTTGTAGATACTAATATAAGTTAGGTTCAGTCGAATTTTTTTTATTCCCAGAGTATGTGGGACATATATGTCCCATACGTATATAACAAAAGTTTATTATTGATATAAAAAGACAGCAAATACAAAATAAGTGATTGATGTGATTGTTTATGGGTATTCTTTCATTTTTCCGACTGTATATGACATTCATAGACCTTAAAGCAGCGTTCGATTCAGTAGACCGGAAAATATTGTGGAATACTATGGAGGAGCTGGGAATACCGAGGAAACTATTAGAGATAATTAAAAGTACGTACAGCAGAGTGGTGGGAAAAGTACAAATGGGAGGTAGCAGATCATTAGAATTTAGGATGAATAGGAATAAAACAGGGAGATAGCCTAAGCCCACTCCTATTCGACATAATTATGGATAAATTATTTAAAAATGTAAAAAGAAGAACAAACCATCTAAAAACAATAATAGGCTACCCGCACCTAACACCAGTTATGATAGAAGGATTACTATATGTGGACGACGTCGTTCTCTTAGCAGAAAACCCGAGAAAGATGCAGCGACTAACTGATGTATGGACTGAGGAAATAGAGAAAATGAAATTAGAAATAAATATCAGCAAATGCAAGAAGATGAAGATAGTTCAGCAGTAGCAGGAGATTGATGGCGAAACACGAGTGTTCTGTAAAGGACAAGAATTGAAGAGGGTGACGGCCTACGAGTACCTGGGCACGATAATATCGAATGACGGAAAGCTAGACCTAGAAATATCAAAAAGGACAAAGAAAGCTACAAAAATATATTATGCGATTAATAATACGAAACTGAGAAAACGGGAAATCAGCCAGGAAACAAAAATACATGTATATAATACAATCACAGTATCAACTCTTCTATATGCAAACGAGACATGGTTCACAAATAAAAGACAAAAAAGTCCCATAAATGTAGAAGAAATGAAGCAGCTGAGAAAAATAGCTAGAAAGACGAAGATGGACAGGGAAAGGAACGAAAACATCAGAAACGTGCTAAGTCAGGAACCAGTAATAGAGAAAAAAATTAAAAAAAAACTGAATTAGTTTGGACATATAACTAGGATGAACTAAAACAGACTAGTAAAGGAGGTGGCAGATGTCAAAGGACAGGGGAAAAGAAAAAGGGGTAGACCTAGAAAGAGGTGGATGGAACAAGTCGAGGAAATCGGGACAAAGAGAGGAAAAACAGTGCAACAGATGAAGGAAATGGCAAAAGACCGGAAGGCGCGGAAGAAATGAGTAAAAGATGGATAGGTGATACCAAAGTCCGACGCTCTTATAGGGCATAAGGACATTCGAGAAGAAGAAGAAGGGATGCTTAGGATCCCATAGCAACGTATGTGAACCATAAATATAATTTAAGAGGAAAGGAGCTAAATGGCGCCTGTCAAAATTTACAATGTGTTTTAAATGTACCTATTCATTTTTTTCGAATCCTGAGAAAACGAATAAGTATTTTTTTTTTAATTTAAACGTGGAATTAAAGATGACGTTATTACCGAGGGCCAAAGGTCTCTTAAGACTTGTTTACACGGGTAGAGTTTTGAGGAGAGTAGAGTAGCGAGGAGAGTAGACTCTATTCGCTACTCTACCAAAAATGGCTTGATACCGTTCACACGAGGAGAGTACAAGTATAGTACTGATGCTAGTATTTTTATATTTTTAAACACTCTTGATTATAAGTGCACCATAAATTCTTAATTTTTTGCTTGAGCGCGTTTACTCCAAAGCCCCCCTTTGCCATTCTTTCGACGATTTCATCCTCCGCAGCTTGCCTCATACTTTTATTTCTGTAGTGTACACTACCTAAATTCCATTAACACTGGTATTCGCCATACAGATCTACAAATTTTAAAGTTTCATCTTCGGTGAACTTCATTTTCACTAATTACACAAAACATAATTCCAGCCGGAATGACAGCGTCCCTATGTAGTCTCCTACCTACTCTACTCTACCACTGCTACCAGAATTGAGCGCGTTTCCATGGGTAGAGTGCGCAGGCGAGTGGACATTTTGGCGGTGGTGGTGGTAGTAGAGTAGAGTTACTTTGCCACATTAGGCCAATCATGTTAGGTTTTTACTAGACATAACGGAAAAGACGAGGTTTGACAGTTGAAATGTGTAGTATGAGATATTACAAAAAGACTACCATCTTTGGATTCATCAATTTTTTAGTGGAACATTTTTTAAATAAACAATCAAAACGTCAAACTTAGTTTTTTACTCATAACTTAAAAACTTGTTTATTTAGAAATTTGACGTCCACAGGTAACTTTCTCGGAAAAAAAAGATACATCGAATGAGATACGCTAAATAAAAATCGGTTAATAAACAAAAAAGTTATTGCAAAACGGATGACAAAATCACTGTTTTTGAATATAGTTAATAACAATTTTATTGTTTGTTAAAATACGTTTTAATATACCCAAAATTGAGGGCACTATGGTGTTTGAATGGTGTGTAAAAAATGGTGCAGATCTGTTAAATAGTTTTCGTAAAACTGAATTTGTTTATAAAATGTTTTGAAAAAATTGTTTCATTCAGGCAACCTGCGGCTCTGCTTGCTATATTCACTTGATCTTCCACTTCTGTTTCGAGCTTTCCGTAGCTAGATAGTGTGATGTATAGGTATTTACAAATTTACACTCCATCGCTTGTTCTACAAGCAGTAACGACAATCGCCGTATAAACAATGTGTTCTGGGAAAGGCCAGATGGAAGAAGGTCTGTAGGGCGGCCTAGAAAAAGGTGGAAAGATGCGGTCAAAGAAGATCTAGAGAAAATGGGAGTGCGACAATGGGAATTAGTGGCACAGGACCGACAAACATGGAAGGCAATAGTAAACGCGGCAAAGACTCACGAAGAGTTGTAGCGCCATTGATGATGATGATTGTTCTATTATCTGACCCTCCAGTTCCAATTTACACCTTATTAGTATTGCTGTTATAACCATGCATTTGGCCTTTTTTGGGTAAATTAACATGTTAAATTTTCTAGCGGTTATTGTTCAATTTTCACATGTCAAAAATAATATCATATTTTTACCGTGTTTCATCTCTTATCAAAACCCGTAACTTTAAATAAATCTCAAGTCAGCCTTGTTCAATAGTACCATTTCATCCCTCCTATTTCTTACCCTCTCTCCTAACCCTTACAGACAGACAATATTTGGACAATTTGGGATTGAGAATTCTCTTAGGCCTTGGGCCCGCATATACAATTATTATTTATGACCACACCGTTGAAACTTTTTGTACTTGTTATTTGGGTGGAGTCGGACAAATTTTGAGCTTGGCGCATTATGGTAGTGGGGCGTTTGTCTGTCAAGCGGTGACGAAGTTGTCAATTTTATGCAAGAAAAAAATTTATTACCACATTGGTCATTCTATTTTAATCAATGGATTTTATCATATAAACAACGAAAACAATTTTGTCGGACAAAAATATTGGGGCATATGACGCGTCGGACACGCTAAATATGTCAAATTTATGAAAATAATAAATTTATTACCACATCGGTAATTTTAACGGTATCTATCATAAAACCTTTTTACAATAATGTGGTAACCTTGTCGGACAATTTTCACGGGGCATATGCGCAGTCGGACGCGCCGAAGATGTCAATTTCCTGAAATTTTTTTATTTATTACCACAGATGTCATTTTTATTTTGTACTGTTCTTTTACATGTGTAATGCATATTGGATCACTTGTCGGACAAAAATAATGGGGCGTTTTGGTACAATTAAAAGAAGAAGTAATTTTTATGCATACAGGGTGTTTGGTAAAGAATGGGCCATAGCTTAACCTCAGGTTCCTGAGGTTAAAATAGGCCGATTTAAGCTAACTTACCTTAGTACAAAGTTTATAAGAGCCGAGATACAGGGTGTCAAAGTTAAACTTTTTTTTTATTTATTATTTAATATTTCCTGATAGGTATGAGATAACAACATGAAATTTTATATTTGGGGGTTTCTTGGGTCGAGAAATCTAAATTCCTTACCAAAAATTATGCATTGCCCAGAGGGCGTCACATATGCCTTTCAGCACTCATTTATTACGTTCAATTTTTTTTATCCCTCACTCTGTATAATTTTGACATTAAAATTTTTATTTTCCTATTAGTTTTACTTAATAAAGGTATACTTCTTTCATCTTCCTAAACTCAACCGTTTTCGAGATAAACGCATTTTAAATATGCGATACACCATCATTTTTAGCATAATATCATTGAAGTTACACCAGAAAAATAACTTAAAATTTATGAAAATAATAAATTTATTACCACATGGATAATTTTAACGGTATCTACCATAAAACCTTTTTACAATAATGTGGTAACCTTGTCAGACAGTTTTCACGGGGCATATGCGCAGTCGGACCCGCCGAAAATGTCAATTTCCTGAAATTTTTTTATTTATTACCACAGATGTTATTTTTATTTTGTACTGTTTTTTTACATGTGTAATGCATATTGGATCACTTGTCGGACAAAAATAATGGGGCGTTTTGGTACAATTTAAAAAAAATTAATTTTTATACATTTTTGACTTCATATTAAATTACGTATTTTTCGGCTCATATTACCCGTATGCGCGCCAATGGTGAATATTAAATTCTTAACTCTAGTTAAAAAATGTGCAATAACTACCTCTTAAAACCCACCAACTGGTCAACTGGTTTTAAAGCAATAAATAAATCGTCAGTTCGTCAGAAAAACTTCAACACCCCCTATCTCGGAAACGATGCATTTGTGGACATACGTTTTTCTCGTAAAGCAAACTGACTTTATTTTCTCATGCACAATTACTCCTTAAAGTTTGCCATTTAAAAACACACTTTGTCTATGAAAAACATGGCTAGTTATTAAAGTCCTTAACTTTTTTATTATCCAACATAAACGAATGCATGAAAAAACTGAATGTTGAGAAGGAATGAGGCTATAGTTAGGTTTTAATTTTAGTATTTTATAGATGCTAGAATATTCCACGGGGTGATGCGAACTTTGAGAAAAAACATTTTTCCCTTTTTAAATAGAAATTGAATAAAATTTCTGAGATCGGTAACTTTTGAATGGTATATACAATTTTCAAAATTACAATGGGATAAGACAGGGAGATTCTTTGAGTCCTCTGTTGTTCAACCTGATCATGGACGAAATAATAAAAAAAGTAGGAACAAAAAAAGAATACCAAATGGGAGAAAAACCACTTAAAATAATCTGCTATGCAGACGACGCAATACTAATCTCTCAAAGTGAAGATGATTTACAACGTATGCTGCACGAATTTAGTATAACCGCTAGAAAATTTAACATGTAAATTTCCCTAAAAAAGACTAAATGCATGGTTATAACAGCAGATCTAATAAGGTGTAAATTAGAGCTGGAGGGTCAAATAATAGAACAAGTCATGGAGTTTAAATATCTAGGCATCACACTATGCAGCTACGGAAAGCTCGAAACAAAAGTGGAAGATCAGGTGAATAAAGCAAACAAAGCCGCAGGTTGCCTGAATGAAACAATATAGAGAAATAAAAACATCAGAAAAGAAGTGAAAGGCAGAATTTACAAAAGAGTCATCAGACCAATAATGACATACGCGGCAGAAACACAACCTGATACAGAAAGGACAAAAATAATGCTATAGAAACAGCAGAGATGAAAACATTGCGAAAAATCGATGGTAAGACGCTGTGGGATAGAGCTAGAAGTGCAGATATATGAAGGAGATGCAAGGTGGACAACATTAATAACTGGGTGAAACAGGGTTGTAACCAGGATGATCCTAAGGGGGAGTTACGTCTACTTGAAGGTCTCTGGGGGTATGGAATAATAATTGTGTTAAGCGTATAGAGCTCAAAGTATATCCAAAAGGGGGGTTATAACCCCCAAAACCACCCCCTGGTTACGCCTATGGGGTGAAAAGCAGAAGAGTAGAATGGAACGACCACATAAGCCGAATGACAACAAATAGAGTAGTAAGGACGGTCAGAGAAGGTTCCCCAATAGGAAGACGATCAGTGGGAAGACCACGAAAAAGGTGGAATGACAACTTACTGGAGGCACATTGAAAAACAGACAGAGTAATGTCTATATAAAAGGAAGAAGAAGAAGAAGAGAAGAATTTTCAAAATTAAACATGCTTTGGAAAGGTAATGTTCAGTACTAAAGGAAGCTGTAAAGTCGGACTTAAATTTTCTAAATTTTTGGGAGTTTTGGGGACGAGAACGAAAAACAGACTCTAAATGGGACGTAAAATCCACACCCTTGGAAAAAAAATGGATGGTTGACATATATCTCTTTTCCTATATTTTAAGATTGGATTTGGCCCAATTTTTTCAATTCAGTCACATTTAGAAAATCGAAAATTTCTTGTATAATATAGTGTCGCATGTACGGGAACAGCCGTTTTCTGGGATATAAAAAAATAATAAGCATCAAGGAGACCAAAGCGAACTATAAACAATTTTTCTCGGTTAGATCTACATAGATCAAACTGAAAATTTGTAGAAATACACCTTATAATATTTATAAGGACGTAACGTAGAGAACATTCCTTCTTCTTCTTCTTTCTCATAATCCTTAGTGCCCTTCAGGGCGTCGGATGTCGGGTTCCGCCTTGTAGAGGACATTCTAAAATTTTAAAAAAAATTTCCGAAATTTTCCCTCTTGTCGGAAAATCTTTTTGGAAAATTTTGTGTACAATTCTTTGTCATGCCCTTTTAAGTGTAATACTTAGCGTGTGTACCAATTTTTAGCTAAATCGATTCAAAAGTAACCGAGAAACACTGTTTTAAATTTTTTTTTTGATAATACCTCTTCGTCGATAGCCTAAAAGAATTAAGATTTCTGTTAGTTTGCCCCAACATTTTTGTCAGACAATTATATTTTTTATTTAAGAATATAATTACTTGTAACCTACTACTTTGGTCGGAAAAATGGTTGTAAAGATAAGGGATGCACGAACCCAGCATAATTTGAAAGTATACTTTACTAATAAAAATAAATTTTTTGTCCGACTGTCGAGTTGCCCCAATATTTTTGTCCGACACTTCGATTTTTTGATTAAGAATATAATTACTTATAACCTACTAATGTTGTCGGAAAAATGGTTTTAAAGGTAAGGGTTGCACGAACCCAGTAAGGTTCAAAAGACAGTTTATTAATAAAAATTAAATTTTTTGTCCTACTTTGGATTTGACCCAATATTTTTGTCGGACACTTAGATTTTTTGATTTGGAATATAACTACTTATAACCTGATACTTGTGTCGGAAATTCTTTTTTATTTCGAGAAAAAAAACTACAGAACGATGTTTGTCGTTGTTCAAGGAGTATGTACATAAATTATCAGATCAAAATTTTCCTAAAATTTTCCCTTTTGTCGGAAAATTTTTTAAGAAAATTTTGGGTTCCGATCTACGTCATACCCTTTTAAATGCTTTACTTAGTGTGTGTACCAATTTTCAGCTAAATCGATCAAAAGTAACCGAGAAACACTGTTTTAAAATTTTTTTTTGATAATACCTCCTCGTCGATAGCCTAAAAGAATTAAGTTTTCTGTTCGTTTGCCAACACATTTTTGTCAGACAATTATATTTTTTGTTTAAGAATATAATTACTTGTAACCTACTACTTTTGTCGGAAAAATGATTGTAAAGATAAGGGATGCACGAACCCAGCATAATTTGAAAGTATACTTTACTAATAAAAATAAATTTTTTGTCCGACTGTCGAGTTGCCCCAATATTTTTGTCCGACACTTTGATTTTTTGATTAAGAATATAATTACTTATAACCTACTAATGTTGTCGGAAAAATGGTTTTAAAGGTAAGGGTTGCACGAACCCAGTAAGGTTTAAAAGACAGTTTATTAATAAAAATTAAATTTTTTGTCCGACTTTGGATTTGACCCAATATTTTTGTCGGACACTTAGATTTTTTGATTTGGAATATAACTACTTATAACCTGATACTTGTGCCGGAATTTTTTTTTATTTCGAGAAAAAAAAACTACAGAACGATGTTTGTCGTTGTTCAAGGAGTATATACACAAATTATCAGATAACAATTTTTCTAAAATTTTCCCTCTTGTCGGAAAATTTTTTAAGAAAATTTTGGGTTCCGATCTACGTCATACCCTTTTAAATGCTTTACTTAGTGTGTGTACCAATTTTCAGCTAAATCGATTCAAAAGTAACCGAGAAACACTGTTTTAAAATTTTGTTTTTGATAATACCTCCTCGTCGATAGCCTAAAAGAATTAAGTTTTCTGTTCGTTTGCCCCAACATTTTTGTCAGACAATTATATTTTTTGTTTAAGAATATAATTACTTTTAACCTACTACTTTTGTCGGAAAAATGGTTGTAAAAATAAGGGATGCACGAACCCAGCATAATTTGAAAGTATACTTTACTAATAAAAATAAATTTTTTGTCCGACTGTCGAGTTGCCCCAATATTTTTGTCCGACACTTTGATTTTTTGATTAAGAATATAATTACTTATAACCTACTAATGTTGTCGGAAAAATGGTTTTAAAGGTAAGGGTTGCACGAACCCAGAAAAGTTTAAAAGACAGTTTATTAATAAAAATTAAATTTTTTGTCCGACTTTGGATTTGACCCAATATTTTTGTCGGACACTTAGATTTTTTGATTTGGAATATAACTACTTATAACCTGATACTTGTGTCGGAAATTTTTTTTTATTTCGAGAAAAAAAACTACAGAACGATGTTTGTCGTTGTTCAAGGAGTATGTACACAAATTATCAGATCACAGTTTTTCTAAAATTTTCCCTCTTGTCGGAAAATTTTTTAAGAAAATTTTGGGTTCCGATCTACGTCATACCCTTTTAAATGCTTTATTTAGTGTGTGTACCAATTTTCAGCTAAATCGATTCAAAAGTAACCGAGAAACACTGTTTTAAAAATTTTTTTTGATAATACCTCCTCGTCGATAGCCTAAAAGAATTAAGTTTTCTGTTCGTTTGCCCCAACATTTTTGTCAGACAATTATATTTTTTGTTTAAGAATATAATTACTTGTAACCTACTACTTTTGTCGGAAAAATGGTTGTAAAGATAAGGGATGCACGAAGCCAGCATAATTTGAAAGTATACTTTACTAATAAAAATAAATTTTTTGTCCGACTGTCGAGTTGCCCCAATATTTTTGTCCGACACTTTGATTTTTTGATTAAGAATATAATTACTTATAACCTACTAATGTTTTCGGAAAAATGGTTTTAAAGGTAAGGGTTGCACGAACCCAGTAAGGTTTAAAAGACAGTTTATTAATAAAAATTAAATTTTTTGTCCGACTTTGGATTTGACCCAATATTTTTGTCGGACACTTAGATTTTTTGATTTGGAATATAACTACTTATAACCTGATACTTGTGTCGGAAATTTTTTTTTATTTCGAGAAAAAAAACTACAGAACGATGTTTGTCGTTGTTCAAGGAGTATGTACACAAATTATCAGATCACAATTTTTCTAAAATTTTCCCTCTTGTCGGAAAATTTTTTAAGAAAATTTTGGGTTCCGATCTACGTCATACCCTTTTAAATGCTTTACTTAGTGTGTGTATCAATTTTCAGCTAAATCGATTCAAAAGTAACCGAGAAACACTGTTTTAAAATTTTTTTTTGATAATACCTCCTCGTCGATAGCCTAAAAGAATTAAGTTTTCTGTTCGTTTGCCCCAACATTTTTGTCAGACAATTATATTTTTTGTTTAAGAATATAATTACTTGTAACCTACTACTTTTGACGGAAAAATGGTTGTAAAGATAAGGGATGCACGAAGCCAGCATAATTTGAAAATATATTTTACTAATAAAAATAAATTTTTTGTCCGACTGTCGAGTTGCCTCAATATTTTTGTCCGACACTTTGATTTTTTGATTAAGAATATAATTACTTATAACCTACTAATGTTGTCGGAAAAATGGTTTTAAAGGTAAGGGTTGCACGAACCCAGTAAGGTTTAAAAGACAGTTTATTAATAAAAATTAAATTTTTTGTCCGACTTTGGATTTGACCCAATATTTTTGTCGGACACTTAGATTTTTTGATTTGGAATATAACTACTTATAACCTGATACTTGTGTCGGAAATTTTTTTTTATTTCGAGAAAAAAAACTACAGAACGATGTTTGTCGTTGTTCAAGGAGTATGTACACAAATTATCAGATCACAATTTTTCGAAAATTTTCCCTCTTGTCGGAAAATTTTTTAAGAAAATTTTGGGTTCCGATCTACGTCATACCCTTTTAAATGCTTTACTTAGTGTGTGTACCAATTTTCAGCTAAATCGATTCAAAAGTAACCGAGAAACACTGTTTTAAATTTTTTTTTTGATAATACCTCCTCGTCGATAGCCTAAAAGAATTAAGTTTTCTGTTCGTTTGCCCCAACATTTTTGTCAGACAATTATATTTTTTGTTTAAGAATATAATTACTTGTAACCTACTACTTTTGACGGAAAAATGGTTGTAAAGATAAGGGATGCACGAAGCCAGCATAATTTGAAAATATATTTTACTAATAAAAATAAATTTTTTGTCCGACTGTCGAGTTGCCCCAATATTTTTGTCCGACACTTTGATTTTTTGATTAAGAATATAATTACTTATAACCTACTAATGTTGTCGGAAAAATGGTTTTAAAGGTAAGGGTTGCACGAACCCAGTAAGGTTTAAAAGACAGTTTATTAAAAAAATTAAATTTTTTGTCCGACTTTGGATTTGACCCAATATTTTTGTCGGACACTTAGATTTTTTGATATAGAATATAACTACTTATAACCTGATACTTGTGTCGGAAATTTTTTTTAATTGGAAAAAAAAACTACAGAACGATGTTTGTCGTTGTTCAAAGAGTATGTAAGCAAATATCAGATCACAATTTTTCAAAAATTTTCCCTCTTGTCGGAAAATTTTTTAAGAAAATTTTGGGTACAGCTCTACGTCATACCCTTTTAAATGTTTTACTTAGTGTGTGCCAATTTTGAGCTAAATCGATTCAAAAATAACCGAGACAACTCTTTTAAAATTTTTTAATATTACTTTCTCGTCGATAGCCTAAATGAATTAAGTTTTCTGTTCGTTTGCCCCAAGATTTTTGTTAAAAAATTACATTTTTTGCTTAAGAATATAATTACTTGTAACTTACTACCTTTGTCGGAAAAATGGTTGTAAAGATAAGAGATACACGAACCCAGCATATTTTAAAAGTATAGTTTATCAATAAAAATTAAATTTTTTGTCCGACTTTGGATTTGCCCCAATATTTTTGTCGGACACTTAGATTTTTTGATTTGGAATATAACTACTTATAACCTGATACTTGTGTCGGAAATTTTTTTTTATTTCGAGAAAAAAAACTACAGAACGATGTTTGTCGTTGTTCAAGGAGTATGTACGCAAATATCAGATCACAATTTTTCTAAAATTTTCCCTCTTGTCCGAAATTTTTTTGGGAAAATTTTGGGTACAGCTCTACGTCATACACTTTTAAATGTTTTACTTAGTGTGTGTACCAATTTTTAGCTAAATCGATTCAAAAGTAACCGAGAAACACTGTTTTAAATTTTTTTTTTGATAATACCTCCTCGTCGATAGCCTAAAAGAATTAAGTTTTCTGTTCGTTTGCCCCAACATTTTTGTCAGACAATTACATTTTTTGTTTAAGAATATAATTACTTGTAACCTGCTACTTTTGTCGGAAAAATGGTTGTAAAGATAAGGGATGCACGAACCCAGCATAATTTGAAAGTATACTTTACTAATAAAAATTAAATTTTTTGTCCGACTGTCGAGTTGCCCCAATATTTTTGTCCGACACTTTGATTTTTTGATTAAGAATATAATTACTTATAACCTACTAATGTTGTCGGAAAAATGGTTGTAAATAAAAAAATTTCAGGAAATTGACATCTTCGGCGCGTCCGACTGCGCATATGCCCCGTGAAAATTGTCCGACAAGGTTACCACATTATTGTAAAAAGGTTTTATGATAGATACCGTTAAAATTATCGATGTGGTAATAAATTTATTATTTTCATAAATTTGACATATTTAGCGTGTCCGACGCGTCATATGCCCCAATATTTTTGTCCGACAAAATTGTTTTCGTTGTTTATATGATAAAATCCATTGATTAAAATAGAATGACCAATGTGGTAATAAATTTTTTTCTTGCATAAAATTGACAACTTCGTCACCGCTTGACAGACAAACGCCCCACTACCATAATGCGCCAAGCTCAAAATTTGTCCGACTCCATCCAAATAACAAGTACAAAAAGTTTCAACGGTGTGGTCATAAATAATAATTTTATATGCGGGCCCAAGGCCTATCTCTCTTCTCCTACACCCGCCAAAGGGTGAGTTTCTTTCTCTCATCCGCCGTTCGACGATCAACAAGTACCACTCACACGTGAGGGTGCAATCTCTTCGCCACGATCTTTCGACGGATCAAGTCGGTACCGCTCATCTCTTGACGGTCCAGCCTTTCTTTTGGGCTGAAACGAACAATAGCAATCCATGCACGAACAGCAATTCGGGAGTGACGCCATTCACGATACACGTGGTACAGAAACAGTCATCTTGTATGTGACCGGTTTCAGTGTTCCGGACAAGGTTTCACCACTTGGTAAGACTTTATTATACATATGAATATTGTCTGTATAAAACATGTATACTTCCACTTGAACCAGTAAACTAACAATCCCAATTACAGTCCACACACTCTGAGAGTATATTCATACTCTCACATATGTACAAGTTATCGTGCAGTTATACTAAATTGGTGCAGCATACGTTATTGTTCATCTTCACTTTGAAAGATGAGTATTGCATAGCCTGCGATGCAGATTATTTTAAGTTATTTTTCTCGCATTGGAGTGTGAGTGACTGTAGATGATAATTGATTGGATCCCCTATCACATTGGATGTCCATGGCGATTGGCAAAATCGTTTGTACTGTATAAGGACAAGAGCTATAGACATGTCTAAAGACATATATCGAGTATAGGTAGTATAATAGGTAGTATATATTGACCTGACTAACCTAAATCGAATAAAGTCTCTGCATATTTTTTAGCTTGTGTTTATTATATAACCGCGTTTTGGTTTTTTACCTATCCAATAACAGTATATACTTCGACATTCGCGATAAAAGTTTCGTATTCGAATCACTTTCTCACATAATACCTCAGTGGAATTGTAGAAAGGAAAACCTAAAATTGACTAAATGTCCCTGCTTTCTCCCCTTTCAGTTAGTAACAAACAAACGAGTCGAGTGTACAATCGATTGAGGTTTAAACAATGGTGAGCGATAGGAAATCTCAACGGAGTTAAAATAAGGACAAGCGATATATTATTCGACGCGCCTTAGAAAAACATGAACTAATATATACTTTTGATTTCATGCCTTTCCGTCCGTCTGTCCGTCCGCGAATATAATTCCTCCATTATTAAGACAGATGGATTGATAAATAATGTCGAACGAGAGCTTATAACCCAAAGATGATATTGGAAGTGAGAAATTTGACCTCAGACTTTCGGATTTAGAGTTGCAATCGGATAAGCCGGTTTAATGCCTAAAATAATTATAACCTATTTAATTAAGATGAATATGAGTTAAAATTTTGACTAAGGTTAAAATGTAAGATGGTTATACTTAGAGGTTAGCATGCCTGAGCCACCAAAATATTAGGGTAAAATCCCTTTAAATGTTATAAAGATTTTTTGTTGATAAAGATTGCTAGCAGTTGCCGCTAGGGCATCTATGCCATTTCGTTCGTTGCAATCCGTGACTGAACGCCGGGGTTTGTTTTGGTTGGATCAGAGAGAGCAGCATATGTGCCTCCTGATGAGAGACTAATAAGTTTCGAAACCGGTAGGGGTGCTTGCTGCACACTCTGATTGGACTAGAATATGATGCGGCTGTATTTTCGTTTTGCAACGAAATTGAAAATGGTTATTCACTTTTAATTTAAAAAAAATGTTCATAACGTTGTTGAAATGATAGGATGTTTAAAATTTTCCTGGATTTAGCTTCAGGCAACATATAACTTTCCCCATATGAGTTGCAATGTCCAGAGATGGAACCTCAGATGGCACCATTTTAAGGTACTTTTGAATGATGTCAAAAACCGACTGTCAATGTACCATGGAACACTGTAGTTGTATGCATTGTTTGGTGGCCCTAATATATTATTCGACTCGTCTTAGGAAGACTTTTTCTTCTTTTTTGCAGATATGACTCTGTCTGTTTTTCAATGTGCCTCCAGTAAGTTGTCATTCCATCGTTTTCGTGGTCTTCCCACTGATCGTCTTCCTATTGGAGACCCGTTTCTCACCGTCCTTACTAATTTATTTGTTGTCATTCGGCTTATGTGGTCTATTAGGACCACACTGTCCACGACCTTCTTCTTCTTCAGGTGCCATCTCCGCTACGGAGGTTGGCAATCATCATAGCTATTTTAATTTTTGTGGAAGTAGCTCTAAATAGTTGTTTTGAGCTGCATCCAAACATTTCTCGCAGGTTTTTCAGCCATAAAATTCGTCTTCTTCCGATGCTTCTTCTTCCACAACCTTACCTAAGGACAAAAGAACAGAAAAAAGTTTGGCAAAAATAATTCAATAACTTTGAATTCGTATATCAATTGACGCTAAGTTACACAAATAGTTCAAATATCGACTTCCAGTTTTACTTCCAGTCACGTTTAATGAAAACCTAGGACTTACGAAATCCAATTGCTTGTTTAGGTTGTGTTTTATTATATAACCGCGTTTTGGTTTTTTACCTATCCAATAACAGTATATATTTCGACATTCGCGATAAAAGTTTTGTATTCGAATCACTTTCTCACATAATACCTCAGTGGAATTGTAGAAAGGAAAACCTAAAATTGACTAAATGTCCCTGCTTTCTCCCCTTTCAGTTAGTAACAAACAAACGAGTCGAGTGTACAATCAATTGAGGTTTAAACAATGGCGAGCGACAGGTAATGTCAGCGGAGATGATAAGGCTGGCTATGCTCGTTTGTTTTGTCGTTAATACCCATTTATCCAACACCTGCTACGATGTATATACGTGTATGTTGTGAAAGGAAATATGTTAAAATAATCCCCAATATAAAATATTTGACTCGCACATACATGTTTTCTTTATTTTTTAAAACTCCTAAGTGCAGACATGAGACAAAATTTTAGATGGGGAAAAATTTCAGTTGGAGTCATGGTCATGTACAGTGTTGTTCCAATAGACCTTTAGTTGAAAGACTGGTAAGTTTGTACACACTTGAATAAATGAAAGAAGTGAAAATATAGTATGTCAGAGTGTGTAAATAATTTATTTCTTTAGCTGAGCACTTTAGACATTTTCGTCATCATCGGAGCTAATAGTCAATTAGTAAAAACTACCCCTACATTGAGGCATATGTGTGAGCATCTTAAGAATATAAATACGAATTTGCATTACAACTTTGCTAAGTACTTTTCCACCGTACAACCCCAAATAGCAAAAAGCAGAAAAAACGGCCACATACACGTTACAAACACATAAAAAACTTTTATCATGGTACGGGTGTAGGTATCATCCATAATAATAGAGACGGCTGACCGACCTGTTAGTCCTGTCGCCAGGGGGGGGTACAACGGCCTCGTTAATTCAGATGGACTTACTCAAGTTTTTTTTATGTATTTTGACCCGTAGAACACGAATTTTTTGGGTAACAGTTGATCCGGATGTCGATAAGATTGTTATAGACCAAGAACTTGAGGAATCAAATAACAGCGATTTTTGGCAAAACAAAACAATATTTTGTATTTTTTGGGCCATTTTAAGTAAAAAATATTTCTACAAGTTTTTTCGTAGGATGCACAGTTTTCGAGATAAACGCGGTTGAACTTTAAAAAAATCGAAAAATTGCAATTTTTGAACCCGAATAACTTTTGATTAAAAAATAAAATAGCAAGTCTGCTTACCGCATTTGAAAGTTTAAGTCAAATTATATCGGTTTTGATTATTTGCATTGGTAAAAATTTATTTTTTTATTGTTTAACAAAGCTATAAACACGTAGGGTTTCCCGTGCTTTTACATGCGTTTTAACGCATGTAACGTAGAAATAGTCTTGATTGCACTAGTACCTATTCTACCTACTCGTTCGATTTTAAATGAGAAATCATAGAAACATCACTCACGCACTAGTTGTTTGTAGCTTTGTTTAGCAATAACACAATAAATTTTTAGCAATGCAAATAATCAAAACCGACATAATTTGACTTGAACTTTCAAAGGCGCTAAGCAGAATTGCTATTTTATTTTTTAATCAAAAGTTATTCGGGTTTAAAAATTGCAGTTTTTCGATTTTTTGAAAGTTCAACCGCGTTTATCTCGAAAACTGTGCATCCTACTAAAAAACTTGTAGAAATATTTTTTGCTTAAAATGACCCAAAAAATACAAAATATTGTTTTGTTTTGCCAAAAATCGCTGTTATTTGATTCCTCAAGTTCTTGGTCTATAACAATCTTATCGACATCCGGATCAACTGTTACCCAAAAAATTCGTGTTCTACGGGTCAAAATACATAAAAAAAATTTGGGTAAGTCCATCTGAATTAACGAGGCCGTTGTACCCCCCCTGGCGACAGGACTATGTATGTATGTTGACTGTCTAGTCGACACGGAATTGTCTTGGTCTCGAGACTAAAGTCACCAGCGAGTCTCCCATGCCGATCTCAAGACCGCAAATGATCTCAAATGGACAACATTTATCTCAAGTTTACAGTTAGCTTTAGATATGTAAATAGATATTCAGCCGTGTGATGGATGACCGAAGTTATCTTTAACATTTGAGTTAAAGTTAAGGTAACTTTCAGGGATAACGTGCCCCGTAAATATTTACGTAAATTCAGTGTGATGTATCTGTCGCCGTTATGAGATAGTAATTTCTTCAACGTTAAAAAACAGAAAGAACATTTGACTAACAAAGTGTGAAGTAACAAAGAGAACCTTATGTAGAAATAGTACAAGTTGGAGTGAGCGCGAGAGATTGATCGGAACATGTCCCAGGCTTGACAGGATGGGACGATGCCCATAAAAGCAGCATTGCCAGGGTTGGTACAATTGTACCAATTTGATACAATTAACAACCAAACTTTTGATACTAAAGTATCTTAAAGTAAAAACCTTAAATTTTGTGATATAAGAAATTTGCTTCAAATAACATTAAACGACGTTTTTTTTAAGTTTTTGTACAAAATGTGTTGGTTTATTACATTTTGTGTAACTATTTCAGTCATTCCAGTGCATTTACAAAAAATTTCTCTGGCAACACTATATCGACGCTGCCAAGCCAAAACGGCATAAACGCCAAAATGACCACTTTTTAGTTAGCTGCACTAAAAAATAGGATTTTAATTTCCGCACCAGACAGTCAAGGCGGAATAACCGCAGAAAAAGTGAAATAGGTGTAATATAGGTTTAAAATTTTTATAAACGCCAGTCTAGTCACGCACGTGAACACCGACGTGAACACCGATTGACATAATCGCCAGTGCCCGTAAGATTATCATTGTGTACATTTCGGTCCAGTAATAATAGTAAAGGTAGTATTTTTACAATTTTTATGGATAAGTAACATGGTATTATCTACCTTTGCAATATTTTCAATTTGTATTGATTTTTGAAGCGTAAACACACTGAATTTCTTTAAAAACTATGAGGCGTTTATGCCTAAACCACATATTTATATAGTGGTTGACACAAGTGCCATTCCTCAATGGTATTCTTATGCAGGTTTCTTATTTAAAAATTGCGCAAATAAAAAGTTTATTTTAAAATATTCTATTGTAACTTTGTACTAGTGTGATCAACAATTCATTTTGTATTACAGCATAGAGTTCAAATCAATTTTATATAGCTAAAAATGGCGATCGATTTTTGGCGTTTATGCCATTTTTTTGTTGCACATGAATAGCAGAAGTAAAAAAATAATGGCCTTACTAAATGAAAATAAAACATATACCGAATCAGTACAAAATGATATACTGACTGACAATAATCCCCCTATATTTCCCTTAGAGGTTTATGACATTTATAATGCCAACATTGCAATGACATTATCATCTTTGAGGAACCACCAGACGTTGCAGTAGAAGAAGAAATATTTAGTCACGATCTCACATCATGTTTCAACTTAGCAGCAGATAATGGTTTGGATGACGGTATAAGTAGTGATCAAAATAAGGAAAATACAAGCAATCAAATCAATACGCATGTTGAACCAAATATTGACAGTGATTATGAATTAGAGTCCACTACTTATTATTAGATATCCACTTTTAAGTATTTCATATTTACTTTTAAGTATTTCATTCTAGCACCAAAACATGTTTAAAGAATTTAAGGTTTTGTTTTTAACTTAGAATGTATTTTTGATTAATAAAAAATAAACCCTATCAAAAATCTTCGTAATTTCATCATTTTTCTTGTTGGCATAAACGACAATTTTTTATTTTCGTTTCTTTTTTCATTAATGGCATATATCCCTTTTAAGCGCCATATTGACTAACCTTACAACGATGTGATTGACACAAACGGGAAAGAGGTAAGTTTGGCATATTCACCAATGTTATATCTTGATTGGACATAAGCGCCATTTTATAGTTTTTAATTTATTTCAGACAGTATTTTCAGCCACATTAATGTTCACAATATATTAAAATTTGAAAAAAAAATCACCAATTTTTTTGAATCACTGTGCAGATAAGCAGAATTGGTAAAAATAAAAATAATCAGTTTTTTGTGTTTCCTGAAAAATCAAGTTAATGTCGTTTATGCCGTTTTGGCTTGACAGCGTCGATATATGTTTATAAATTTCAACTTATATTCAACAATTATATCTCGAGTTGATTTTTGTATGATTTTAAAAATTGTATTACCTTTCTATTCTTAAATTATTAGCTTTACATTTTATTCTTAATTATTATTTTAATCGTATTACCTATTACTTACGGGCTTTTAATTGTTATTTGAAGTCTATTTTTTGATATTTTTAATTTTGCACTGCTTTGTTTCCTACTGACAAAACTCCGTAACGACGTGAAATCTCAGCGACAAAAATATGACAGATCCGTCACGAAAGTGTATGGTAATAACAAATAAATAAAGATTATATTTCGTTGATATGGTGCATTAATTGTCTCGTGAAATAGTCTTGTCGAATATCACTCGAGAGAAAATTATTTCCGGCAAAATTTTCTCCTGGTTTCATTCAAGTTCGTTGCCTTTTGGTAATTTTCGCTTATGACATTTTGACAAAATCACTCGACTGACGTCTCGTGATTTAAGTCAAAATTTAATTCGCGAAAATTGCCAGGCAACAAACTTTCATACCAGTCGAAAATATTGCCGGCAAAATTTTCTCTCTAACATGCCGCACAAAATCCTAGGACAACATGAAGCAGCGTTCTTCGTTGATTATTCATTTGATTTCTATCTAAAAACAAGTCAAAAGATGAACTAACCTTACAAATCCTTACATAACTACAGAGTTATCTCATAACTTGAGGTCGTCGCGTTATAAAGTGGCAGTTGATATACCAGATAACTCAAGAACTGTCAAAAAATAACGCAAGTAGTTAAGTTAAGTATGATACATCACACCAATTCTAGGATTATAACATAACTACAGGATAACTTTACGTTAACGATAACTTCGGTGATCCATCACACGGTGTAACAACTAGCTGATGATTTTCTGTTGGAGTGAATGAAAAGGGAGTGGTAAACTCCAACAGAAGTAGTAAAAAGAAGAAGATCTACTTAATGTAGCCAAAGGACAAAAATGTGTGGCTTCTCCGTTGAAGAAGCTGGAGTAACTAAAATACAACTTTGTAGTAGTATTTGTATGGAAGGATGCCAAGACAAAGAATATCGAATTGATACAGGACTAGAGATGAGAAATCATTAATAGATAGATATAACTTGAATGGCTAGCTAAATATGTATGAGAAGGGCCACTTGACACTCAAGGAAGGATTCGGCCAATTTGCACGGCTATTTTTGGCCAGACAATAGATTAAAGGAAGTGACAATGATGGCTCGAAAAGAAGATATGAAGATAATGTTCAGAAAATAGATAGAGTAAATATAATAATATACTGAAAATAGAATGAATTTTTGGGCGCCAGAAGAAGGATAACTAGGTTAACGCTCTTCCAGGTATTCTACGCTGCTATAGAGTATGTTAAATTTGTAGTACAAGTATGTGAAAAGTTATTAAAGATTATTAAATTATAAAATATACTACTAAAAATAAAGGAGTAATAAGAAAAAAAAAATCACAATAAATGTATATTTATTGAATGTAACTACTAGATCTTTTTAACAATCTCTGAGTTAGGACAAGTAACTAGTGTGTAACTCTAACATGACAGGAAAAAGTGATACTAGTGAAAGTCAATTACAAAATCATCATACAACTATGATCTAAGAATACTCTTTATAAGGTTAGAAAAACTGACTACGGGTACCTCTAATACAGGAAGTACAACTTACAACTAGGTTAGTAGAACCCTCACCAAATAATAATTGTACGTTTATAATACGTACACCTTAATTAAATACTACCTGATACTATATATAACATATAAATACCTCACTGTGAGTGGGACAGGCACAAGCCTTATTGAATAAATAAACCTACGAGTGGATACACAGATCCTTTTCCTAACTCGTGGTTTATAATAGTAATAATAACAAGTGAAACCAAAAACTAATCTGAGGGATTAGAATCCAGAAGTTCATATGAATTTAATAAATTAAAGTTAAAGTTAAATAAAGTTAATAAGTTAAAGTTAAGTAAAGTTAATAAGTTCGAGTTAAATAAAGTTAATAATTACAATTTTGACTAATATGTGAAGTTAATTTTTAAAAATTTAATTAAACATATACTAAAATAATGGAATGAGTTTAAATAATTATACAAAAGTGGAACACAGCCTAAAAATAATCAAGATAAGAGTACCGACTACTATTATCAGGGAAAATATCTGAGCTCAGAAATTTATACCTTTATAGATTGCAGAGTGTTGGGGAACGCTATCAATTAAATATTATGTTGTAAAGAAAAAAAAACCTATAAAAAATATAAAGCAGGAAAAATGTGTGTGCAATTGAACTATAAAAAAAAATGTACTAAATATCACAAAACCAGTCTGTCTTTAATAAGAGCACAGTAAATGTTCCCAAACAAACCACTCTTTCCTAATCTTGAAGTTGATGTAATGAGCACCCAAGGGTGCTAACTCTCGCTAGCAGCTGTCCTGCTGGAGGTACAGGAGAGGAAGACTGGTAGAAAGCAGCTGAAGGTACTCAAAACTGTTGGAAAGCAGCTGGAGGTACTCAAAAAAAAAGAAAATGTGGAAATAATCCAGGCTGGTCGCCTATTGATTGTTTCTCTCTGTGTGGTCTGGCCTTGGTGTTGTTGTAGGGTGGCTTTAAGATTTCATGGTAGGTGCTAAAAAAAACACAGTGTGGTGTTACTACCAATCTACCAATGTCAAAAAAAAAAAGAAGCAAGAGATACGAGGAGGTGTTTTTATTCCTATGGGAATAAGAAGAAATAGGTCATTAAGTCCAAAAACTTGAATGACTAGACAGCTTGACCTTTTATCAGGTTGCTATCAGATGACCTTGGTCAAATAACACAAGTAATTTCCAATTGAAATACAAAATATAATTACTGTGAAAGAATATTTTATTATAATATATACACCGGTATATAGATATATTATACAAGGATGAAATATAGTAAGACTAAGCGATGGATACTTATTTGATCATCGTTCAAAAGATAGGAGTTCTGTAGACTTGAAAGGAATATAAAAAATGGAGTTTAAATTAGCTCTATTTTCCAACTGGAAGCACAAATTAACAACGAATATTGAATTATCTCTAGATGAGTTTGATCCATGAAAATAAAACATAAAAACCATGAAAATAGACTATGTGAAACTTAGTTAGCAAATGTCAAGGACTTCCAAAATGGCTGAATAAAATACTTAATAAAATGTGTATTTACCGGGGTAGAACTCATTGGATATAGTATGCTCTAAAATTCTTCAAATCCACTGCTGCTGGATAACTTCACTATACTTTTATTGTAATATTTAATCAATTTGGAACTGAGAATTAGAGGTGAATAATTGAGTCTAATGACCCCGCACACTACGATTCAGACCGAACACTCGAGAAACAATGGCAATCCAAGGCTCACGTTCACAGCTGAATCCTTCGTACCCCTCTACTAAGCATTGGCTGTCAAAGTGGGGAAACCAATGTTGCCACGTTTTAAATGTGACGTCATCAAGCATTTAAAAATTCTGAGATGGGTTTAAGTTCTATTTGAATAAACATTGAAAGAAAATAATTCTGAAAATAATTAAATAATATTTTGGATAGTTAAATAATATCTTCCCATCAATAATCGATTCTATAAGGGGCGGAACGTCACATTCCCTTTCAACCACCAGAAAAAAAATTTTATTTAAAAAAAATTTTTTTTTTTTTTTTTTTTTTTTTTCAAAATATTAAACTAGAGTAGTAGTGCTTAGTGTATCATTCCCCGTTGATTCGCAAGATTACAAATAATCACCACTAATAATCAAGGGAAAGTAGGATGGTCACTGCAGCAAATAACGGAAATTGCAAAATATGACCCGAAGTCCTAGTAAAGGTGCTAAAGATGAGACATAATTTATAATGACAAATAAGTGTCGAATTGGCAGTAAATCCAAAGTTGAACTATCCATGGACATCAGATTTATAAGGAGTATATCCAAGGACGAACAACCAGGCAAAGGTGAGAGCCAATTCATACCATAACGCAAGTACATATACTAAAGTCACCAATGAAATCAATAACTATAATAAGTGAAGAATCAAACACTCAATCCTAAATTGGACTAGCAATGGACACCAGATTCGTAATAGCATATCCAGAGAAGAACAACTAGGAATATTTATAGAATAATTTTCACCAATACCAACTAATATAAATAGTGAACATACCAAAGGAATGCAAACACATTAACCAAAATAAATGTGGAATCAGACACTCAATCCAAAGTCAGACTATCAATGGACAACAGATTCACAAAAGCATATCCAATGAAGAACGACCAGGAAGATTTATGGACCAATTCACATCCATACTAAATCATATAAATAAATTAGGTCTACGTACACCCACATCCGGTAATACGAACCTATACAACCAAATAAACAAAATAAGTGAAGAATCGGACACTTAATCCAAAATCGGACGAGCAATGGACACCAGATTTATAGGAGCATATCCAAAGAAGAACGATCAGGAAGATTTATGGACCAATTCTCACTAATACTAAATAACTAACTAAATTAGCTCTAGATCTACCCTCATCCGGTAATATGAGCCTATCGAAACTAAATAGTAAAAATAAAGGATGAACTTATAAGTTCTATGACTCCATGGTAAATACAAAATATGACGGGAACGAGCTCCCAATCTTTCATAAGACTGTATATTCATGTGAACATACATAGGATTATCCAGGAGATATTCCTGAATCTAAGCAACAATTAATGCCTAAGGAAAGAAGAGGGAATCTACTAAAAAGAAAATCAATAATTTGTCCCAGTGGGTTAATCACTAACATTACGACTCTACGTCTATGGAAAGTCAAGCATCAATATACTATGAACTAAGAGACATAAAATAAGCAAACTAGACTTCCCTATTATCGTGTGAAAATGTGCCTGGAATATTTGGAACAATTGCACAAGAATGGTTAGGAAGTGTTGTACACCATTTCCCAACCAGAAATATTATCATGGATAAACATCTGCCTACTCTGACAAGAAAGACATGGATTACGAAATCGGATAGCAGTGATCAGTTGCTGAACTTCGAACCCACGTATTCACCAACTTTGAGCATTAACAGACTAGTTCATAAGAAGAAATATGAAGGACTCAAGAATTCATTTATAAATCAAAATTCCAAATTCATTCCAGAATCATCCTGTGGAGGAAGTAAGAATCCGAATTAATATAAAGTATTTAAGGTACCTGTGACAAATATCAATAAAGTAACCCAATAACAAATTAACAACCACAACTTCTTTCCAATATGGCAAATCCAATGACATGATATAAAAACAATAAAAAAAAATAATAGGTATGTAATCAAATATCCAAGATATAACACATAATCTAAGATATGGTAGTGTAACATAGCTCCATCTATATTAAGCAAGAATACTTGTATGAGCCCACACATCCAAATATCTTAATATATAATAATCAACAGCCCTTTTATTCTGAGAGGTTGAGTACAAAACTAAGAGTACAAGTGGAGGTTATTAACTTGGTAATACTACTGGCTGGATTAGTATTTGAGAATATTTGTCGATAATGACTCAAATGCAATCTATAATACAAAAAAAATAATAATAAACTCATACAAGCGGTATTACACAAGAATTCGGTACCTAATAACTAATACGTGAGAAATCATCAAGCCATGCCGAAGGATAAAAATTGCTATGGTCAGGCATTATCTGGTGATTAACAATTTAAACTAAAATACTATACCATAATAAAACTAATTAAAGGCAAACACAGGAAGATATTAGCTTAAACAACCCTGTTAAGCTAATCTTCTTCCGATGAAGTTGAAGAATCCACATCGTCCATGGTGTTGTCAGGCAGTAAATCCTTTACATGAAATTGACCAATTCGCTTATTAGTCGAATTGTCCTTTAATTCATAAATCAAAGGAGATATTACCCTTGAGACAGTACATGGGACATATTTCTGGCAAAACTTTGCAGAAATGGCATCACCCTTATTGGATTTGACAAAATTGCGCTTTAAGACTCGATCACCAACAAAGAATCGCAGATCTCGTTTCCTCAAATTATAGTGCTGCTGGTTCCTTAGGTAAGAAGTTTTTAACTTCTTCCTAATGTCTGCGAAAATATGAGGTAACGTCTGGAGATCATCTAAGCGATGAAGTTTCTCAGATATTTGAGGAAGATTTTCGGAATTGTCTGAAATTACACCAAAATAATCACCTGATAAAGCCACATTCCTACCAAAATTCAAATATGCTGGAGAGCACTGGGTAACTTCATGGACAGAAGTCCTTATGGCTTGAGCTATGGAATGAATATATTGATCCCAAGCTCTGTGATCAGGGTAAGTATAGGACCTTAGAGCTGTGACAATACTGCGATTTACTCTCTCAGTATGATTTGCTTGTGGATGGTAGGCAGCATTATAAAAGGTCTTTTGAACCTTATATTTAGCTAGAAGATCTTTAAAGGCCTTCGATACAAACTGAGGACCGTTGTCACATGACACAATTTGAGGAACACCATACACCAAAAAGACTTGTTCCTCCAAATATTTTAAAATTGCTGGAGTTGTGGCCTGGCGAAGGGGACAAACTAAAGGAAATTTAGTGAAATAATCCACAACTACCAGGCAATAGGTATTACCCTTGTAACTCCGAGGATAAGGTCCAATGAGATCCATTGAGATCATCTGCCAAGGAAAATTTATGTTCCTGAAGGAACCCATAAGTCCAGCCTGTGGTAGGTTACTTGGTTTACAAGTAGCACAAACCATGCATTTAGAAATGTACCTTTTTATAGACTTCCGCATACCAGGCCAATAATATAATTCGGCAATACGGTGATAAGTCTTATAAAAACCAAAATGACCCGCCGTAACTTCATCATGAAACATATGCAGAATATTTTCCCTATTTGGCGTAGGTACAACTATTTTCCACTCCGACATATTGGATAAGGACTCTATCGGACTTAAGATGTGTTTGTACAGAATATTATTCTCTACCTTAAAATCAGGATATTTTTGTGGGTCTTGAGTGACCCTATCAATCATATTCTGATACCACATATCAGGACTTAAAGAGGACAGATCTAGGACATTAATATCATGGACACGTGAAAGAGCATCTGCGACCACTACCCCGTTTGCCTTTCTATGGACAATCTTATATGAATAGGCAGCCAGTTTGCATATCCATCGAGAAAGCCTCTGTGAAGGGTTTTTCATACTATGAAGCCATACTAAGGAACTATGATCAGTAATTATAGTGAAATTACGACCTTCCAGATAATAACGAAAAGCTTCTAACCCATGGATGATAGCTAAGAGTTCTTTCTCCGTAGTTGAATAGTTTTTCTGGGCCTTGTTCAACTTCTTACTAGTGTACGCTATGGGGTGTTCGGAGCCATCTTTCAACTGAAATAATACGCCTCCAGAAGCTGTATTAGAGCAATCTGTCATTAGATAAAAATGCTCATCAAAATTAGGTGACATCATAACCGGAGCGCTCGTTAAAGCATCTTTAACGCGCCTAAAAGCTTCGTCAGCCTCAGGAGTCCAAGTAATGGTCTGTCCCTTTTTCCTGTTCTTCAAAAGATCAGTAAGAGGTGACAACAAAGTAGAGTAGGACGGTACAAATCGCCGATAATAGCCACACATTCCCAATATCCTACGGACTTGGGTGGTGGTCTTTGGTATAGGAAAATTTTTGATAGCAACTATTTTCTCAGGATCAGTCCTCAGCCCCTGGTTATCCACAACATAACCCAAGAACTTAAGACTAGGGCGACAAAACTGACATTTATCCAGATTGACCGTTAGATTAGCTTCCTTAAGACGTAAAAATAACTTATCTAAAATTTCCATATGAAGGGAAAAATCAGGAGTGACAACCAAAATATCGTCTAAATAATAGAAAACATAGGGCTCTAACGGTGGACCAATGACTAAATCCATCAGACGACACATTGTCTGAGGAGCAGAAACAAGACCGAAAGGCATGGTGACAAACTGGAATAATCCTTTACCACTGACAGCAAAAGCAGTATACTTCTTGCTCTCTTCACTCAGTGGGATCTGTAGGAAGGCCTTAGACAAATCAATAGAAGAGATGTATTTGGCATTCTGAAGTTTGCTCAAAATCACATCTATTCTGGGGATAGGATAAGCATCCCTGTTAGTTGTGATACTGTTTAGTTTTCGACCGTCAAAGCAGATCCTGAAGGATCCATCCTTCTTCTTCGTTAACCAGAGCGGAGAACAGTAGGACGATGTTGAAGGTTCTATGATATTTAAAGCAAGCATCGAATCTACTTCCTTTTCTAAATCTGCCTGCCAGGCTTGAGGTATGGGGTACTGATATAATCTGAAAGGAGTGGGATTTCCCACTTCGATAGTGTGAGAGATCAACGACGTACGACCTAGTTTGTCTTTTGAAGAAAGAGTAGTAAATTTAGAGATCATACTCTCTAATTGCCTTTGTTCAGAGCTTGATAAACTAGCAAAATCGTGAATAGCACTAAGGGTAGATAAATTAAATTCAGATATGGAAAAAGAAAAATCAGAACAACTTAAGGTACTATTGAAAGCATTGAAAAAGTCCATACCTAAAATTATAGAATTCTGCACGGAAGGAATAACATAAAATGTAATTTCCCTACATAAATCTGCCACTGTGATTTTAATTTGGAGTTTGCCCGTAATGGACTGAACTGTACCATCTGCAGTAGATACTTGCAAAGATGAAATGGGCATAATGGGAATACTAGAATTTTTCAATAAATTTAACGAATGTGCCCCTATCAATGAAATATTAGAGCCACTATCTAACAAAGCTAAACACGATTGTCCTAAAATTTGAATAGGAAGATATGGCCTATTATCATTTTGTTTCCTAACTAATAACGAATTAATATCTAGATCTAAAGTATTTGGTTGTCTACAACCGTTATATGGAACTAACCCAGACGTATCATCATCATTAACAAAACTAGAATCTAATATAGATAATGGAACCACATTACTATCACAATTATTATTGTTACGTTGAACACTACCAATCAAAGAAGCGTTTGTAAATGACCATCTGTGATCATTTGAATCAAGCGAATCTAACGTATTATCTATAGAAATAAATTTCTGGTTTAATTTTGTTTTGTGGTGTGTGCTGCTTTCTTGAACGACACCCCTTTCCCTTTTCGTGAAGATGGGTTTGGGTTGCTGGATGTGCTTGGTCCAGCAGTTTCGTTTGACGATGGGGTTTGATTCCCTGATTGGATGTTGGACGGAGAAACGTTCAGGGGACGGACCTCCGACGTGTCGTTTCCCGAACACTTAGAACAGTTTCTTTTAAGGGTGTTCTCTCGGCCACAACCATGGCAGAAAATACGATTTTGAGGAATCCCACAATTGTAAAATGGGTGACCAGGCTGATCACAATTCCAGCAGACAAGAGAACTAACAACCGAAACATTATGTTCATGACCCTTATTTAGCCAAGAACGTTGCCTAAAGGAAGTTGGCTGAGAAGAAGAGTTAGAAGAGGATCGAGATGTGGATGGAGGTTGAGAAGACCAGGATAACGTTTCCTCCAAACGTTTGCATTTTATAGTAAGGTCATCAATGTTCTGAATGTCCATAAGAGCTAATTGTTGATGATAAAAGGGCAATAGACATTTAAGGATGATTTTAATTTTAGCTAAATCTGACAAAGGAGTGTCTAAACGACTACACATACCTAATATAGTATTAATAAACATAGTAACAGATTCCCCAGGTTTCTGCTTATGATTCTTAATTTGATCTAATAAATCATCCTGGAATGAATACGGAAGAAAATCCGACTTCAACTTTTTAATCAGATCAGACCAACAAGAAAAATTACCCCTGTTATTCATAAACCATGTAAAAGCGGTCCCGGTGAACAACTCAGCAGAAGCAGCAAACAGATCCTCTTCAGAAACACCTCTAGATATTCGAAGACATTCAACCCTTTCTAAAAATGACATCACATCAGTGTGCTGTTTTTCACCTGAAAATGAAATACCCCATTTGTGTACTTGAACAGGTTTGGAGTACGTAAAGCTAGGTACATTGACTGAAGCATTAGGAGTAGAGGTAGCAATGGGGTTAACTCTAGAATCAAGTTCACCCTCTAGTGTTAATATTTTAAGAGAAACAGACCTCTTGAACGGTTCCTGTTCTTCAGAAGGACAGTGTAGCAAGTGTACACGGGCAGAAATATGGCCTAGACGAGATGTTAATCGCGCATACTCTGTATCCTTTACAGTTCCCCTAAACTTTTCGATTTTTTTAGACAAGCTGTCCAATGTTTCAGTGATTCCTTTTTGCTGTTCCTCAAAAGGAAGGGATACAGCTGAAATTTGGAGAAAACTTCTATTGCCAGCTTCTTGTTTCAAAGCACCTCTGAAAAGATTGCGTTTTTTATCGACAGTTGTCGACTCCTCTGGCATTATGTCCCGAATCTTTAATTCATAATCCAATTCATCCACCAGAAGATGTTCAGCTTTAAAAGCACACATGATGAGAGCAAAGTTATTGACAAATAGTCCAAAGAACAGAAATATGAAAAATATGAAAATATGAAAGTTTGCACGCAAAATATATATAATATAAACCGAGAAAATATCAGCAACACACCAACAAAATCAAAATAGCCAGCAAAAAAAAAAAAAATATATATATAATGCAGTATATAATCTAATAAATAAGATCAAATAAATATATAAGATCAAATAAATGGATAAATAATCCAATAAATATTGTATACTCAAGTAAACCTACTACCTAAATACTGGAAGTAAATTTTTTATTTATATGTAACTTACCACCACTCTAGAAAAAATATATATCTATAATAATAATAATAATAATCAACACTTAGTTGTACCTCCAACTATACCACTATTGACTGAAGAAATAAAATTGTTATATGAATTATATTATTAATAGCAATATTAAATATAAGTTCCCAATAAAAATTCAAAATCTAACCCAGAATGTAAGCTGCACAAACATATACTATAATGAGGTCCCAAAATATAAACAAAAATCAAAACAGCGTTTAAGAATACCTGATATGTATCAGAAATTAAAAATAAAATAAATAAGTAACAATATGTGTATAGGATACCAAACGGAAATAACAAAGAGATTTCAGATAAAAGAGAAGAATTGACCTAAATGAATACTGTCTCAGACCAAAAATAAAGCCACCACGTTGGAAAGCCGATGTAACAACTAGCTGATGATTTTCTGTTGGAGTGAATGAAAAGGGAGTGGTAAACTCCAACAGAAGTAGTAAAAAGAAGAAGATCTACTTAATGTAGCCAAAGGACAAAAATGTGTGGCTTCTCCGTTGAAGAAGCTGGAGTAACTAAAATACAACTTTGTAGTAGTATTTGTATGGAAGGATGCCAAGACAAAGAATATCGAATTGATACAGGACTAGAGATGAGAAATCATTAATAGATAGATATAACTTGAATGGCTAGCTAAATATGTATGAGAAGGGCCACTTGACACTCAAGGAAGGATTCGGCCAATTTGCACGGCTATTTTTGGCCAGACAATAGATTAAAGGAAGTGACAATGATGGCTCGAAAAGAAGATATGAAGATAATGTTCAGAAAATAGATAGAGTAAATATAATAATATACTGAAAATAGAATGAATTTTTGGGCGCCAGAAGAAGGATAACTAGGTTAACGCTCTTCCAGGTATTCTACGCTGCTATAGAGTATGTTAAATTTGTAGTACAAGTATGTGAAAAGTTATTAAAGATTATTAAATTATAAAATATACTACTAAAAATAAAGGAGTAATAAGAAAAAAAAAATCACAATAAATGTATATTTATTGAATGTAACTACTAGATCTTTTTAACAATCTCTGAGTTAGGACAAGTAACTAGTGTGTAACTCTAACATGACAGGAAAAAGTGATACTAGTGAAAGTCAATTACAAAATCATCATACAACTATGATCTAAGAATACTCTTTATAAGGTTAGAAAAACTGACTACGGGTACCTCTAATACAGGAAGTACAACTTACAACTAGGTTAGTAGAACCCTCACCAAATAATAATTGTACGTTTATAATACGTACACCTTAATTAAATACTACCTGATACTATATATAACATATAAATACCTCACTGTGAGTGGGACAGGCACAAGCCTTATTGAATAAATAAACCTACGAGTGGATACACAGATCCTTTTCCTAACTCGTGGTTTATAATAGTAATAATAACAAGTGAAACCAAAAACTAATCTGAGGGATTAGAATCCAGAAGTTCATATGAATTTAATAAATTAAAGTTAAAGTTAAATAAAGTTAATAAGTTAAAGTTAAGTAAAGTTAATAAGTTCGAGTTAAATAAAGTTAATAATTACAATTTTGACTAATATGTGAAGTTAATTTTTAAAAATTTAATTAAACATATACTAAAATAATGGAATGAGTTTAAATAATTATACAAAAGTGGAACACAGCCTAAAAATAATCAAGATAAGAGTACCGACTACTATTATCAGGGAAAATATCTGAGCTCAGAAATTTATACCTTTATAGATTGCAGAGTGTTGGGGAACGCTATCAATTAAATATTATGTTGTAAAGAAAAAAAAACCTATAAAAAATATAAAGCAGGAAAAATGTGTGTGCAATTGAACTATAAAAAAAAATGTACTAAATATCACAAAACCAGTCTGTCTTTAATAAGAGCACAGTAAATGTTCCCAAACAAACCACTCTTTCCTAATCTTGAAGTTGATGTAATGAGCACCCAAGGGTGCTAACTCTCGCTAGCAGCTGTCCTGCTGGAGGTACAGGAGAGGAAGACTGGTAGAAAGCAGCTGAAGGTACTCAAAACTGTTGGAAAGCAGCTGGAGGTACTCAAAAAAAAAGAAAATGTGGAAATAATCCAGGCTGGTCGCCTATTGATTGTTTCTCTCTGTGTGGTCTGGCCTTGGTGTTGTTGTAGGGTGGCTTTAAGATTTCATGGTAGGTGCTAAAAAAAACACAGTGTGGTGTTACTACCAATCTACCAATGTCAAAAAAAAAGAAGCAAGAGATACGAGGAGGTGTTTTTATTCCTATGGGAATAAGAAGAAATAGGTCATTAAGTCCAAAAACTTGAATGACTAGACAGCTTGACCTTTTATCAGGTTGCTATCAGATGACCTTGGTCAAATAACACAAGTAATTTCCAATTGAAATACAAAATATAATTACTGTGAAAGAATATTTTATTATAATATATACACCGGTATATAGATATATTATACAAGGATGAAATATAGTAAGACTAAGCGATGGATACTTATTTGATCATCGTTCAAAAGATAGGAGTTCTGTAGACTTGAAAGGAATATAAAAAATGGAGTTTAAATTAGCTCTATTTTCCAACTGGAAGCACAAATTAACAACGAATATTGAATTATCTCTAGATGAGTTTGATCCATGAAAATAAAACATAAAAACCATGAAAATAGACTATGTGAAACTTAGTTAGCAAATGTCAAGGACTTCCAAAATGGCTGAATAAAATACTTAATAAAATGTGTATTTACCGGGGTAGAACTCATTGGATATAGTATGCTCTAAAATTCTTCAAATCCACTGCTGCTGGATAACTTCACTATACTTTTATTGTAATATTTAATCAATTTGGAACTGAGAATTAGAGGTGAATAATTGAGTCTAATGACCCCGCACACTACGATTCAGACCGAACACTCGAGAAACAATGGCAATCCAAGGCTCACGTTCACAGCTGAATCCTTCGTACCCCTCTACTAAGCATTGGCTGTCAAAGTGGGGAAACCAATGTTGCCACGTTTTAAATGTGACGTCATCAAGCATTTAAAAATTCTGAGATGGGTTTAAGTTCTATTTGAATAAACATTGAAAGAAAATAATTCTGAAAATAATTAAATAATATTTTGGATAGTTAAATAATATCTTCCCATCAATAATCGATTCTATAAGGGGCGGAACGTCACAACGGCTGATTGTCACTGAACAGTTTTACTAAATGTTTTGTTACTTTCAATATCATTTTGCCTATTATAAAATCTACAAGTTACTTATTAAATGGGATATTAAAAAACAGAAATAAATAAATATCGTGTGAATAGATTCCGATATACATTGATGAGGCAATCCGATCCGAGAATAACCGGTAAAATAACGCAAAAGATGGAAAACATATTAAGTTGTGAGATAAAATACGATGACACTAGTAGAGGTGGGAAATTTCGCGATAGAGACCTATACATTTACAAATCCACCAGGAAAAATTTTCCTTTGGTTGGCTGTATACCATATATTACAAAAAAACAAGTAAAATCCTTTATAAAAGTTATATTTATTAAAATTCCCTAACAAGGTCTACATCACGGAACTAGTTTTCGATCTAAAAACAGATCATCATCAGTGCTGACAAGATACTGACATGCTAACCAACAAAATACAAAAATATTCGGGTACAAACCCTTTAAACTTGATCCGTCATGGAAGTCAGTGGTAATTGTTAACCTCGTCCGATATGTCTAAAGCTGGGAAACAATCAATATAATGTAAATTTACAGGTTTCTATCGTTAAATTTTTCACCTAATTTATCTCACAACTTATTATGTTTTCCGTCTTATACATTATGTTATTTTGCCGGTTATCAGCGCGTTTATCACTGTATTCGCTCCGTGCATGACTGACGCGACACCTAGCGTAATCGCCTGACATTTTTGGCGACCACAATTTGACGTTAAACATATTATACACATATGACATATTTGACGTTAATATGTAATATTTTTTTTATTTTGCTAATGCCTCGACAACTAATGGCCATTGGCATGGTAGGTACGGTCACTTTTTGCAGTTAGGTACCTAGTGTCATATGTAGTGTGTGTGTGTTGAGTAAGTGTCTTGTTACTTTGCAAAGTCGACGTCATTAACCCGCGAGTAGTCGCGCGGTGAGATAGAATCTCAATTTTTATCCTTTTTCGCGATAACTTGATGAAAAATTTTGCAATTTTGAAAAAAATTCGTAAGTGCCTCGAGGAAGGGTGTAGTAATGCGTAGGAATTTTTTTCTTCTTCTGTTTCTTCTTTTTCTTCTTCTTTCTGTGGAATTTATGGCTTTGGGGAGAGCCAATTAGCTTTAACCCGCGAGTAGTCGCGCCGTTAGATAGCATCTCACATTTCATCCTTTTTCGTAATACAGTAAAATCTGTCAGTAACAGCCACTAAAAATAAAAGAACTATTGGCCAATATAGAAAGGTGGCCGCTATTGCCAGTTTTTGTAGTCTACATATAATTAGTTTGGGGAATTTTTAAACTGGCCGTTAGGACAGGTGGCCGATGTTGGCAGGTAGCCGTTAACACAGGTTTTACTGTACAGTAAAATTTGTCAGTAACGGCCACTAAAAATGAAAGAAGGAAATTTTCAAACTGGCCGTTAGGACAGGTGGCCGTTAACACGGGTTTTTTTAATAAAATTGTTAGAAATATATATTTTCAATGTAAAAAGTGGATAAAAGTAGTACAAAATAAAAATTTGTTTTAAATTCGTATATTGAGATAGAATCTCACACGCGACTATCGACGTTACAGAAGTGAGCGCGACTACTCCCGGGTTAATATGTAATATTTATTTACCATTTTTGATAAAATTTGTAAATAAACAGTGACACTTAGAATCTAATAATAAATATGGAAAAAATAAAAGTGGTGGCAATATCCAACAAAGAAGTTAACTTAAATATTGAAATCCAAGGTAACAAAGTAGTCCATTAAAATGTTACATTTTTTAAGCCATACCTTGCATATGTTAGAGGAGTCAATTTTATTTATTTATTGTGTAGGGGGATCAGTAGAAGCTTAAGTTTAAGTTTTTGGGGTCGCCACCCTTGTCCCCCGGCCGCCATCTTGGAAATGGGGTGCAAAGGGGTTTCGCGCTATATCTCGTAGACTACCAACCCTACGGAAAATCTAATTTAACATAGAATGTAGAAAATTAAATTTTAGATAATTTTGTTTCTATTACTTATTATCGTTAAGGGACCAACAAAAAAGATATAAATAAAAATATGTAAACATTTTTTAACAAGTTTCCTTTTCGAGGTTATAACTTTTTTTAGTTCATTTTAAAATAAAATAACATTATAAAAATTTTGTAGAGAGTTTTTCAGCGAACAATTTCCACTATAAAGTTGTTCAATTCTATTTATTTATATAGGTTTTACAGCGCTCAAAACTTGACCAGATTCTCGAATGCTCATAGGGATACAATAAAAACAAAAGTTAGGCTTACTTTTCTATCTATATATAATTTTTATTAATTCAATTTAGTATGATTTTAACATTCCTATGCTATTATTAATCTGTTTTTGACCTTTCTACCCACTATAAAACTTATAACCCTAAGAATATATGTAGGATTGTAAATATTTTATCTTAATTTTTAAGATACCCTGTATATAATATTTCTTTAATTATTAGTATTTACAAACACGAAACGAGCGGTTATCGGCGAGGCTCTAATGCACAGATGGGTGGGCGTATCTAATCGAGGGGTAGTTTAGTGAGCAGATTTTGTTTATTTTTAAGACATAAAAATAACAAAGCAGAGCCCTTTGACCCAATTTTTATTACTAATAGGCTAGTTCCCACGAAAGCGAATTAAACCATGAAAAGGGGAAGATTAGCATTAAGTAAAAGAATTTTGGTTGTGTTGGTATATACATTCAGTCGATTCTAACATCTTAAACGCGACAGACCTGTTCTTAGGTTAGGGATAATACTTAGATGGGTATTATATTGATTAGACGCAAATTATCTATAAATACATTTCCCTTTTGTAAGAATAAGAACACGTAAGAATTTTGGTTGCAAATTACACAAGCACTTTTACATTTCGTTAATTTAATGGTATCAATAATTTAGTCATCTATTTTATTAATTAAAACTATTAAACATCAAACGGACTTTTATTACGATCGTCTTTAAGGAAAACCTACATATATAGAAAAGGCCCAAGAAGTCGTTTGAGGACAAATTCGTCGGTTCAGAAGAAGAATGACGCAACCGCAAAATGCAAAATTCTTAAGAAGAGCAAAAAACGATTTTTGATATCAACATCATAAAGTATGATCAAAATTAGCCATTCACCACACCGTGGTCAGGATCTCGAGATATAAGCGTTTTTTGCGGTGTGCCGATTGTCTATGAAGTACTTAACATAACTTTTTTCATAATGCATATTTTGACTTAAAATTTTCCAAAAAACTTCTTCATGAATTATATTTTATTGTTGTGTTGGTTAAAATTATAAACTAAAAAGTTTGTCACTCAACTGTTTTAAGTAAACATGAAACTAACGAAATATGATGACAAAATGTTTAAAAATTAACAACTCATTTTTTAATGTGTTTAAACATTTTGAAAAAATTTCATTGTTATGTTATTAGATGTGGATGTGGTGAAGAATTTTCAGAATTTCACGTAAATTTTAATACAACAGATCTAAAACAAATTACAATAACTTGAATGTAAGGAGTAAAAATGTTCGTTCATCGAAGCGTTAGTTTTTGTGTGTATTCTCGTCGTTATGTACTTTTTCGTCACCCAGTAACCCTGGCAAATGAACTTGGGTCACTTCGTTCGGCAATCTTCGGTAATACGCACTTGTACAATAATTGGCAGAGTCTAATAAATTTCAAAGTCAATGTACTTAACATATACTCCCCCACCTTGAAACCCCAAAGACCGGGTTTCAATAAAAAGTCTTAAAGAAAAAGTCAAAGATCATATTAATTATAGTTTTCAAACAAAAGTTATTGATCTTGGTTAGGCAGAACACATAATTTCACAACCGGTCGTTTAATCTCACCAGAGTTTGTCTTTATCACAACCGACCGCACAATATTGTCACTTCCGGTGTAAGTTTTTAAAATTCTGCCTAACTGCCACTTCAAGGGAGGAAGTCCATCATCCTTTACTAGAACCATGCGTCCAGGCTGGATCAGCTGTTGGCAATTCTCCTTCCACTTGACCCGCTGCTGAAGATGGGATACATATTCTTTGGACCATCTTGTCCAAAAGTGCTGTAATATCTGTTGCACCCTTTGGAATCTTGAAAGACGATTTTCATTAATGTCCATTAAGTTTTGTTGTGGTATACTCGTCAATGAAGATCCAATTAATAAGTGTGCAGGAGTAAGAGGGTTAGGGTCATTTGGGTCATTAGAAAGAGGATAGAGTGGTCTAGAATTGAGACAAGCCTCTATTTGATATAAAACCGTGGTAAATTCTTCAAATGTTAAAATTGCATTACCTACTACACGTTTCATGTGGTGCTTAACTGATTTAATGTTTGACTCCCATAATCCACCGAAGTGGGGAGCACGTGGAGTAATGAAATGCCATTGAATACCGTCGATTGAGAGGTCTGTAATAATGTGATCAGCATTTGTGTTAAAAAATTGTCTGAGTTCATTATTTGCTCCCACGAAAGTGCTGCCGTTATCTGAAAATATTTCGGAGCATTTACCGCGTCGGGCCGTGAATCGGCGTAATGCCGCTAAGAAGCATTCTGTCGTGAGATCACTGACAACTTCTAAATGTATAGCCTTACTGGCGAAGCAAATAAAGAGAGCAATATAAGCTTTAGAAGTTTTGTAATTACGACCCTTTCTATCTCGTAATAAAACGGGACCAGCATAATCGACACCAGAAACCGTGAAGGGACGTGAAGGGGTAACTCGTGACTCCGGAAGATTGCCCATAAGATACTGTTCGGGTTTATTGTTAAATCTAAAACATCGGACACAATCACGAACAATTTTTCGAACCAAATTGCGCCCTGATATTGGCCAGTAATTTTCTCTTAAGGAAGCAAGAAGTGCTTGAGGACCAATATGTAAAAGTTTCAAATGCTTATGGCGAGCAATGAGTATCGTGAGGTGATCTTTCTGAGGTAGGACTATGGGGTGTTTCTTGTTAAAATCAAATGACGAATGATGTAAACGACCGCCAACGCGTATTAATTTTGTTGTTGTATCAAAGAATGGAGTTAGGCCAAGAAGTTTACTTCTTTTGTCAATTTGGTTGGAATTGGAAAGTGCATCATAATCATATGGAAATGACTGACGTTGTACGAACCTAATTAAGGTTAAAAGGGAATTATTGAGTTCTATTGTGGTCAAGGGACCTGTTATTCGTAAATGTTTATGAATCGACAGATTGTCTTTAAATCTTAAGACATAAGCAAAGACGCGTGTTAGTTTATTTAATGAAGAATATTTGTAGTAAAAGGTAAATTCGTTGTTGATGTGATGAAACACAAGAGTTTTGTTACTTCAGGTAATTCAGAAGTTATACAAACTTCTTGATGTTTTGTATATTGAGGCCATTCTTCTTGAGGCAAAGTGAGCCAAGAAGGGCCATGAAACCATATGTGGGAATTACTGAGCGAAGAAGGACTTATACCTCGTGACAGTAGATCTGCTGGATTATCATAAGTATTAATATATTTCCAAAATTCAGGGTTGGTCAGTTTATGTATTTGTGAGACTCGATTTGCTATAAAAGTCTTAAGTAAATGGGGAGAGGTGTTTATCCATGAAATAACAATTTTAGAGTCAGTCCAATACGTAATGTTTTTAAAGGAGACATTTACAGATGAAGTGACCTTTTCGACAAGTTCAGAAAGTAGTGATGCCCCACAAAGTTCGAGTCTTGGAATGGTTATAAGTTTCATAGGAGAAACTCGAGTTTTAGCACAATAAAGATTTGAAGTGTAATTTCCAAATGTATCTGTGCAGCATATGTAAATACATGCACCGTAAGCTGCCTCCGAGGCGTCAGAAAACCCATGAAGTTGAACAGAAACTGGGTTAGAAGAAAGTACATGTCTAGGTATTTTTAAAGTGTTTAATTTTGTAAGTTCGAAATAGTATTTCGACCAAAGCGTGTAAATACTTTCAGGAACAGATTCATCCCAACTTATCTTGAGTTTCCAGAGCTCTTTAAGAATAATTTTCGATGTAACTGTTACGGGTGAAAGTAACCCCAAAGGATCAAATATTTGTGCTGTACAGGATAAAATCTGTCTTTTGCTAATCTTTAAGTTAATTGTGGAGGTATTTATAGAATATTGTAGGGAATCACAAGACGGATTCCAAAGTAATAATAGTGTTTTGTTATGTTCGTCAGAACCAATATGCAAAAAATCAGGATCAGAATGATTTTGTAGAGACGAATCATTGGTAGTCCATTTTCTCAGAGGAAAACCGTAGGAAGATAATAAATATGAAATAGTTTCCTTGATTTCTCGGAGTTCTTCCGATGTGTCACAACCAGTTAATAGATCATCTACATAAAAATCGTGCAAAATTATAGAGGAAATTTTTGGGTATTCGGAAATATGTCGATGAGCAATTTCATGAAGAGACCTAATGGCAAGAAACGCTGCTGATGCAGTACCGTAGGTAACAGTATTCAGTGTATAAGCAGAAATTTCATCATTTTTATTAAATCTCCAAAGGATCTTTTGAAGGTAACGTTGTTCAGGAGTAAGGAAAACCTGACGATACATTTTAGTTATATCTGCACCCATTACGAATTTATGTTGACGAAATCTAAGTAAAATGTAAAATAAATTATCTTGTAAATGAGGGCCGACATACATGATGTCATTTAATGAGTAGCCTGTGGTAGTTTTCGCACTACCATCAAATACAACTCTTAACTTTGTAGTGGTTGAAGTTTCCTTTAAAACGCAGTGATGAGGTAAGAAGAATCCAGAATTATCATTAGTGTCATTTATTAGGGACATGTGACCAAGTTTAATGTACTCACGTATGAAGTCATGATATTCTAATTTCAATTGAATGTTATTTTCAAGTTTTCTCTCTAAGTTTAAAAAACGTTTTTTGGCAGTAGTTAGAGAATCCCCTAAAACTGATGGAGATTCCTTTAGTGGAAGAGTAGTGATAAAACGACCATCACAATGGCGAGAAATATGCTGCTTAAAATGATTTTCACAATAGATGTCTTCTTCGGAAACAAACTTAGTTTTAGGACACTCCTCTAGTTCCCAAAACTTTGTGAGCTGTGAATCTAATTCACTGGTAGAAGAAAAGTAACAATTATGTTGGGGGTGGTGTTGAATATTTGTTGGAATTGGGCCAGAAATTATCCAACCAAGAGTGGTTTTTTGAATGATCGGTAACCCAGGACCAAGTTTGATTTGTCCAACGCTTAAAATATCCCAGAAAGTGTCAGCTCCAATAAGAAGGTCTACTGGACCAGGTTTTTCAAAATTCTGGTCAGCTAGAAGTAATTTTGTTGGAACATTGAGCTGGGAACGATTGATGTGTATGTAAGGTAAATTACTTGTTATGTTGGGCAAAATTAGACAAGATATTTTTTTCGAGAAATTGTTAATATCTGATTTAAATGTTAGTGATGTCCGGAAGTTAATATTGTGAGTTAATTGATTAATTCCCGAGATCGAAGTGTTGATTTTTTCCTTTGAAAGTTGTAAAATATCACAAAATTTCTCAGATATAAAGTTGGATTGACTTCCGTTGTCCAAGAGTACTCTGCATTTATGTGAGTTGCCGAACTTGTCAAAAACGTTAACAACAGCAGTTGAGAGTAGAATATACGGTTTAATAGCAGTGTGAACACTTGAGCTTATATGATGTGTTGAAGAGAAGTTAGAGGTAGAGGTAGATTCATTTGACTGCAGCCCAGTGTTTGGAACATTGGAAGGTAATGAAGATTGAGAAGAATTGTTTTCTGTGGAAACTGAATTTGAGGATTGTGAATTCTCGAAGTGTAACATAGTGTGATGGATCTTTCCACATTTTCTACAACCAGTAGAACGACAATCCTTAGTACGATGGCATGTGCCGAGACAATTAAGGCATAAACGTAGACGTTTTGCATTGTTTAACCTATTAGTAGGATTTAGTTTTAAGAAGTCAGGACAATAATATATTTTATGTTCCTTATTACAAAAGTTGCATTTAAACCTATTCTCTGTGTTAGAAACAAAGGCTCTTGTTTCAGACTTATTACCTTTGTATCGTGGTGAATTTTGATCCTGTTTATTATCATTGTAGTTGTCTAATGACTCTAAGATACGACATCGTTCTTTTAAAAATTTCAGTAAATCATCTAAAACTGGTAGGTTGTCTTTACAATTTTGTGACTCCCAAGAGCGTCTTGTTGAGTTATCAAATTTTGTTGTTAACAAATAAATAATCAAATCATCCCAGTGTTTAGTGGGGCGTTTTAAAACTTCTAAAGCACGTAAATGTTTTTGTGTATTGTCTAGAAGTTGTCTGAGACCTTGATTTGATTCTTTTGTGACTAGTGGTAGGTTAAAGAGAGCTTTAATGTGATTGTTTACAAGTAACTGTTTATTTTCAAATCTTTCGATCAATAAACTCCAAGCAATGTCGTAGTTTGCATCGCAGACTTGCAAAGATTTAATAGTGTCGGCAGCTATGCCACGTAATGACAGACGTAAGTAATGAAACTTTTGTACATTGGAAAGTGAAGTATCATCATTAATAATAGAATTAAAACTGTCGCGAAAGAAGAGGAATTGATCAAACGATCCATCAAATGTAGCTAGATTCAATGGAGGTAACTTAATGTTGCTTGTATTTGTAGGCCCAGCTGCTATTGAACCATTGACACTACGTGAATCAGACGTGTCAGTAGGTCGTCTAGATAAAATAAGTTTTTTGATGTCAGATATTATTTTAAAATATCTGTCCTCAAAAGTCTGCCTTTCAATGGCATGTATTGTGTCATAATTTTCCTCGCAGTCAGGATCATCAGTTTCAATAAGCATCTGAACCTCATTAAAAACATCTAAAAGCCCTTCGGCTTTGAATAATCGCATTTCTAAATCTACGAGGTCGATAATTTCATTATTTTCTATACTTCGAAAATATGTTGTTAAACGTGTAAGAGCACCTTTAGTGGCCATTCTCTTTGTTTTGTTTTGGTCTGACATTTTTGACAATATGACCAAAATGTACGAGGATGCAAAATAATTAAATATTATGTATGTATGTTAATTAAATTATGTAATTTTAGTAATCTAATGTATGTGACGTATATTATACAGATATAAACAATCAAACTGTGTTTGATGTTTCAAGAAATAAATATTTGATCTTCGATGAATGTAATTAAATAAAAAGAAATGATTTATTCAAGTGCAGAAAACGGAAATAAATGTTTTGTAATTCAATTATTATGTACGTAAGAATTATTATTAACGTTTAGTTACGATCTGTCAGAATAAAATAAAAAATCATCTAGCACATTCACAATGAATACGAGAGTAGGTAAAACGTCAAATATGTCACTATTCGAAATAAATATATTAATTTAGATTGAAACTCATGTACTTAAAATATTTATCAAATAGAGACTGAAAAAATGTGAAATTATAAAAAGGATTCAGTATTCAGTGTTGTAAATAATGTAGCTTCCTGGGGTTGATACAGCGGGTCAAGTACGACGTCGGTTCGTAGAATGTAAAGCTGCTATTTTCTTTTGTAGTTCTGCTGGCACTGTAGATTCGTTGTTCGAAGGACCAATAGATGTGGATGTGGTGAAGAATTTTCAGAATTTCACGTAAATTTTAATACAACAGATCTAAAACAAATTACAATAACTTGAATGTAAGGAGTAAAAATGTTCGTTCATCGAAGCGTTAGTTTTTGTGTGTATTCTCGTCGTTATGTACTTTTTCGTCACCCAGTAACCCTGGCAAATGAACTTGGGTCACTTCGTTCGGCAATCTTCGGTAATACGCACTTGTACAATAATTGGCAGAGTCTAATAAATTTCAAAGTCAATGTACTTAACAGTTATCTACATACTTCCGACACAGTATAGGAGGAATTCCTCCTATACTGTACTTCAGAGATTACACAGTAAAATTTTCAAAAGAAAATATTTACAGCGACCAAAGATACAGCAAGGTAAATTTGAAAAATGATCAAAATTGATTTCTGGCATTTTTGTATAAAATCTGATTTTTGAACATGTTCCACCAACTCTAGATAAAAATAATTTTCATATTCGGATTTAGCGACCTCGAAAACATAAAAATAGACCAAAATTGGTCATTCACCTTAAATTTGATTTTCGTGGTCGGCATAACGGTTGATGGCGCTCGCCTAATATATAGATAGGAAAATATTGTTTTTATTGTATTCCTATATGAGAATTCGAGAATCTGGTCAAGTTTGGAGCGCTGTAAATATAGCTGAGCGCTGATAATAAATAAAATTAAACAACTTTATAGCGAAAATTGTTCACTGAAAAATCCTCTACAAAATCACTATGATGTTATTTTATTGTGAAATGAACGTAAAAAAAGTTATAACCTCCAAAAGGAAATTTCTTACAAAATTATCTCTTATTTTTGTTTATAACTTTTTTGTTGGTCACTTTACGATAAAAAGTAATAAATATAAAATTGTAGAAAATTTAATTTGCTATATTTTATGTGTAGTTCAATTTTCTGTAGGATTGCTAGCTTAGGAGATACAGCGCGAAAGCCCTTTGCACCCCTTTTTCCAATATGGAGGCCGGGGGACAAGGGTGGCGACCCCAAAAACTTGAACTTAAGCTTCTACTGAACTACACACTAAAAAATAAAATTGACTCCTCTAAGAAATGCAACACTAAATGTAACATTTCAATGGACTAAAATAGAACAGGTAGAGACATTTAAATACCTTGAAATAATTTTAAGTAAGAAGGGGACACACAAATAAAATACAAGCAGCCAGAAGAACATAATATCATTCCCTGTATAAAAACTTCTTAAAAAAAGGAAATAACAAGGAAAACTAAAATGGTAATATTTAAAACAATTTACGCACCTATGACTACATACGGAGCAGAGAATTGGGTATTGAACGACAAACAAGAAAAGAGATTGCAAGCTGCGGAAATGAGGTATTTGAGAAAAGTCGTGGGAGCTAGGAGAACTAATAAAAGACGTAACGAAGATATTAAAGGAGCATTAAAAGTTAAAACATTAAAGGGAAAAATTCATGAAAAGAAATTAAAATGGACTCTACACCTATTTAAAATGAATGACAACAGACAAGTTAAAATGACATAGGAAGCGAGGCCGAAAGGGAAAAGCAGGATAGGCCGACCAAGGAAAACCTGGAATATAAGTGTGATGGAAATATTGAAGAATAGAGAAAAATCGTGGCAGGAAGTCAAAGAATTAGCTGGGAACAGAAAAAAGAGGCGAAAGTTCGCAGATAATGACGAGTGAAGAAGACACCTCGACACCTTCCGGTATAGAGGAACATAGATTATGTTATATATGTAAATTTATAGGTTTCTATCGCTAAATTTCCCACCTCTACTAGTTTCATCTCTTTTTATATCACAACTTAATATGGTTTCCGTCCTTTACGTTATTTTGCCAGTTATTACCGCACTCATCACTGTATATGTAGACAAAAATAAAAAACCGCTAAACGCCGTAAAAATGAGTGGCGCTTATAATATTCCAGCTACAAAAGGGCTGATCAGAATATTACGTGGAGCGAAAATGAATTTTCCTTTTGATAGAAAATAGAATTATAGTTTTATTTTAAACGATTTTTCCATCCTATTTGCTAAATTTGAAGTAAAACGGGCCACAAAAGGGTAACTTTGATACAGTTTGCATTTTGAAGCACTTTTGTGGAGCGTTTTACTTCAAATTTAGCAAACATGATGGAAAAATCGTTTAGAATAAAAGTAGAATTTTATTTTCCATCAAAATGAAAATACATTTTCGCGCCATGTAGTATTCATATCAGCTCTTTTGTAGGTGGAATATTGTAAGCGCCACTCATTTTTACGGCGTTTAGCGGTTTTTTGTTCTTGTATCAGTTTTTCAAAGTTATTTATAAAATAAATTTATGAAGTTGAATGTAATAGTTCTCGATTATACGTTAAGCGTTATAAATGGTCGCATTTCTCGCATTATCTCCTAAATGATCTAGTGCCCATCGAATATACACTAGATTTTTTTCTATTTGAAATAGATTGAAAATAAATATTGGGATGGCCCGTAGGTAAATGAACTCAGATTGAGCGATCGAATTTAGCGTCGTAGCCACTACAACTACATAATCCATTTCGGCGATAATAGTTGAATGGATTATACTTTTGGAGCTCCATAACTTCGAAACGGCTTAACCGATTTTGATCGCTAAACATGAGTTTGAATCGTATTGACCAGTGTTATCTGATGCATCCAAGGTCAAGTATGATAACTGAAGGTATTGCAGGAATTATTGAACTTGAAAAACCGCTTTCTCGATAGAAAATAGATTTGATCACACTTATGTAGCCTATGACTTAAAAATTCGAATTTTCCCAAATATGAGGTATACACCGTTACACGCGTCTAGAGTCTTACAAACGCTCAGTTATTGGTGCAATTCGTAGGTTGAAATTTTGAGTAATTGTAATTTTTGTAATAGTCGGACAAACTTTGATGTACGGGAACACTGAAACAGGGGAAGTTTTTATTGTGGAGCAGTTTAAAAATTTGGAACGTCAGACTACGAAAACGTTCCATGTATTTTGTCGGACAGAACATCCTTTTTATTTGTTATTATTTCATTAAACTCTCATGCAAAAATCAGACTGGTGTTTATCACCAAATGGGTATTTTAATTTGGAGGTTCTGTCCGACAAAATACATGGGACGTTTTCGTAATCTGACGTTCCAAATTGTTAAACTCTTCCACAATAAACACTTCCCTTGATCCAGTTTTTTCTGTGCATCAAAGTTTGTCCGACTAGACACTGTTAAGCTATTAATAAATTTTCAGCTTGCTATTAATCAACTTTTTTTTGGTACGCGGGATCCAGATCTATATACCAATACTTTCCCCTTTTTAAATAGAAATTGAGTCAAATATCTGAGCTTAGTAAATTTTGAATGGTTTAACCGGTTTTCAAAATTAGACATGCGTTGAAAAGGTAATGATCAGTAGGTACTATCAGAAGCCGCAAAGGTCGGACTTAAATTTTCAAAATTTTTGGAAGTTTTGGGGACAGAACGAAAAACAGACTCTAAATGGGAAGGGCCGTAAAATTCACACCCTTGGACCAAAATTGATGGTTGACATATGGATGGGTGAGTCTTTTCATAAACTTTAAGGATTTGGCTCAATTTTCAATTCAGTAATATTTAGAAAATCGAAAATTTCGTGTATATATAATATAGTTGTCGCATGTACGGGGTTGTGCGCCACTGGCGGAAACTGCCATTCTCTGGGATAGTGTAAGCTCGTCATAAAACACCTTGTATATAATATGTATTTTATAAAATATAATTTATCTCTTTCCAGTTATCATTCGTAGAACAATTTAAAGTTTTACACGTTCGCTTCAAAAACTTTTTCGGTTAAGTCTTGCATATACGTCTGATTTACAAGCTTCGCAGTTTCCCAATTTCTTTGGGTAAAAATTTAATTCACCTTTCCACATCCACTCGAAGGAAGCAAGTCTATCCTTGCACACAAAAACCGAAACCGAATCAGAATCGGACCGGTAGTGCTCATTGATTTTTTTCTATTTTGGGGCTTATCGTTTTTCCGTTCTCGACAGGAAGCGACTCAATCAAAGGTTTTATTACTTCCGATTGTGGGAGATGTTCGTGATGGCAGCACTGTCGCAAATTTCTACACGAGCGTATGAACAAATTACAAAGGATAAAAGTTTAATTTTTCAGTACCGTAATCAGGAAAAAAGTTTTAAAAACTTTTAATTAAATCTCACTAAGACCTAAATAATCAAAAATATCATTAACTAGCCTATGATACCGCTATGGCTTCTCTTTAAGATATCTTTGGTGCTGTTCGTGAATGGTTAACAGCAAATGGTTTTCAGATTTACCATTCCAAGTCTCAAATTTGTGTTTTCAGTAGACACAACAAACCTATATTAAGTCACATTACCCTAGGCTCTTTTCCCCCTTAATGACTCAATCAAATATCTTAGCATGGTACTTGATAGAAAATTGACATGGAAAATGTCAATATTAGATGGAGAATAGCAGTATTAGATGAATATGATATTACAAAAAAATATTGGTCGAAAAAATGTTCTTCACTACTGTGCATTGCGCTACAATCTAATGAAGATATCCTTAGTGAATTATAATATCCCAGCCCAACTCTGTCAGACCTTGATGATTACAATGATTGTAATATCAAGATCCTGAATATCAAGATTGTAAAAACCTCATAAAGTGATAATTTTCACATTAACATTAACTTATTAAACTCAATACTAGCAAGCTTTGAATAATATATATTATACTGATGCTGCCAAGCCCGAGGATGATGCAGGATGTGCTTTTTATATTCCCTTCAAACATATCAATTATTCCAGCAAACTAGATAACATATTTTTCCTATATTTAGTGCTGAAGCTATTGCAATCTACGAAGCTTTGACGTATGTAACACAGTCTACAATTGATTCTGCAATAATTATATTGGACTCCCTGTCTGCTTTAAATTCCTTGGTCTTGACTAAGTACGCAAGTTACTCCTCCAATTAGGTATATCATATATGAATCAAACAACGCTTTTTTGAACTACAAAAAATTAATACAAAAATTCATTTTGTATGGGTTAAGGTTAAAGCACATACCGGTCTTGATCATAATGAGCATGTTGATATAAGTTTTTGTGATGCAGTCTCTTATATTAAAATGAAATACCTCATAACTTGAAATGAATGTTGGTCACATCATACTTATGCCAACCCTTCTAGGTACTGTAGTATACAAAAGAGAATACCGAATAAAACGTGTTTTCAGCCATATAATTATTCAAGAAAATACATCACAACTATAGCACGTCTTCGTTTTGGTCATGCCTCTTATCCTACACACCTGCATAAAATTCGTGTTCTCGAAAATGATGGATGTCCAAATTTTAGTAAAAAAGGTGATTTAGATCATATTTTTTTTTAATGCCAGAAATATAAGAATGAATCAGATCGATTTATTCAGCAGCTACATAAAATTAAGAAACCGGCTCCGTTTAATATCCTTAGTATCTTAGCTAGATAATGGACAAGAGAGTATTTATAATGCATTGGTGATGTTTCTGTCAAGTAACAAAATCGTTTTGTAGTATCAAGTACTAAAAGTATATGTGTGTATATGTGTATGTATTGTTGTGATCTTAATTATTGATATGAGATGATAATTTTATATGTCATTTAATTTAATCAATGCATTACTAATAATCTAATTAATTTACCAGATCACATATCAATATGTTTTCAATCTCAGGGCTTTTTATAAAATTAATTACTTACATACGTGGCTTCTAAGTATTTCTTAATGGTTCCTAATCGGGATAGGAAAGAAAAGAGTAAAATAATAACACATATGGGTTACAATTGTAATCAAAATATTGTTTATTTTATTTAAATGGCAATCACTGCTTAATATTTGCTATATCTTATTATTCTTAAACATAACATTTACACATGGGAATCTTATTTCCTTTTGATTTCCAATTGAAAGTTTTTATTAACATTTAACTATTATGATTTATTAGCAACAATTCTATTTAAGTTTGATGAAGCTTTTCTGATATTATTGATTATGTTTCTTCAATTTTAAATGTGGTATTTACTACGAAAAAACCCATACATTCATGTCCAAACAAATGAGACTGACCTTTTTCTGGTGCACTGAGAATGTCTTCACACAAGACCCGTTTCCTGCTATCCTTGGCTGCAATCAAAACCTCGTCCTGGCTTCCAGTAATGTTCTCCTCTGAAACTAGCTCGTATAGCTCTCGTTTCCTGCTTCTGTCGTGATGCTGTGTTCTACCTTTTTCGAAACTGCAATCAGCTACCGGGAACTCTTGGCTCAAGGAGGTTCTTTTACTCTCAAACCTGGCCTACCTCTCGTTCTACGATAGATACTCCACACTCACGGAACTACACAGGCTTTCTCACTCTCCGTACACTACCGTCTACTACTCGACTTCACTTCTCCACCGCTCAAAAACATTCTGATCTCTATTTGTCATTCATTCCCCTACTTTCTAAATATCCCTTCCAGATTCACAAATCAAACTTCCACCACCAACTCTCATTCGCAGTATTCCTCAAAACCAATTTTTAAACTTTCTAAATATGCTTAATGGATTTCAAAGAAAATAGTTAATTCCCATTCTAAAATTACTTTCTACTATATACAAATTTTAATGACCTATTCTCTATTTCCACTTAGTCTTAATTAGCATCGGCTAATGACCGATCCTTCCGCGAACAACGATAATGACCTATTAACGATTTCACTTGAGTCTTATTTTATCACTTCTTAAAATTAAATATAACAATTTGTTGTATACAGGTTGTTCTAAATTTATATGCCCGTGGTTGAGACAATTGAAAATATTTTGTATTAAATTGAATTTTGTTTATAATTATCAAATTTTAATTTTCATATCAAATAGAAATATAACAAATCCCCGCCTTGTATTCGATAAAATTTATCTGCATTTTTAAATAAATTTTCTCGAGGCAAAACCAACTTCCTGTATATTTCCTTACTTTAATCTACGTCTTATACCCCTTCTTCTTGTATTACTCTAATTAGTCCCACCTGTAGAGTAATTGTTTCCTTATTTTCAGTGTCCTCATCCTGTGTTAGAGTGTCGGCTATTATGTTGTCTTTCCCTTTTTCCCATATCAATCTTCTGTCTTTTTCCTCAGATTTTTCACATACTTTTACCGTGTATTCTGCATCCTCGTTTTCATATGCCTCCTCTTCAAATGCCACTGTTTCGATCATATCTTTTTCGCTTTCATTTGTTAGCTTTATTTCTTCTTCTCCTGAGCTCATCTCTTCTTTTGAGGAATCCCAGTTTTCTTTTGTTTTTGATACTCTCAATTTTTCTTCTTCTGGGCTCAACTCTTCTTTTGAGGAGCCACAGGTTTCATTTTCTTTTGTCTTTTTCTGACTTTTTCTCCCTTTTCTTCTTTGTCCTTGCTTCGTTGCCAAATTCATTTCCACTGTTTGTTCTTTACCTGATTCGTCCGTATTTTGTTTCTCCTGTTCCTTGTTCTGTTCTTCTTCTTTTTCTTCTGTTAGATTCATCGTATTATTTTTAAAATCTATCACTACATGTTTTTCTGCCAATTCGTCAACTCCTACTATCATGTCATGTGACATGTTTGGCATTATTACACATTGTAGTGCATACATCTTCTTACCCAGTCGTACCATTACTCGTATGCCTTCATTTATAGTTGCCAATGTCCGTTTGTTTGCGCCCACTAAATTTACCCTAGGTATTTTGTAAATTAAATTTGTTAAGTTAACTTCTTCTATTAGTTTTCTATTGACCAATGTTATTTCAGATCCAGTGTCTATCATAATTTTAATTGGTTTCTCGTTGATAAATCCATCCACAAATTTTAAAATAACTCCATTTTTCTTTTCGTTGTTTCTTGCCAATTTAATAAACTCCTTGGGGTTACAAAAGATTGCTGTTTGATTTTTGGTTTTTAGTGAGCGCCGTCGTGAAAAAACGCCGGTTGCTCATCGTAGTTTATATTTTCGTCATAATGTCTCTCTCCGTCATATTCATCTGTCTGGGTATTATTTACTTCTCTTCTATTTTCTCTTGGTCTGTCGGATCTGTTTCGGTTTTCTCGATATCCCTGTTCATTTTGTCTACCATTATTTCTGTTTTCTTGATTTGCGAGTGTGGTGTTTCTATTCTGGTATTCTCGATTTCTGTCCTCATTCCATTGCCTATTTCTTTGTTCATAATTTCCTCTTCCGTTGTCTCTATTTTCGTTTTCCCTTCTGGGATTAAATTCTCGTCTTGTATAGTCCCTCCTATTTTGATTTCTATCTCTGTAATCCTGTGTTTCTCGGAGCCTGTAATCTTCTCGCGACCTTCTTGATTTTCTTTCTCTTAGACGTGATTCTCTTATTTGTAGGAATTGGCATAAACTATCTATGTCTTTGTAGTTTTGCAATGTGATATGGTCTTCCAGCGTTTCTTCGAAATGTCTTGCAATCAGTTCGACTAATTGTTCCGATGAGTAATTATATTGTAGATGTTTTGCGTTATAGTAAATTTGTAATGCATATGTCCTTTCTGATATACCCATCCTATCATTGTATTTCCCATTTTGCAATTCCTTGTTAATTTCCAATTGTTGGACTTTTCCCCAGAAATAATTCAAAAATTTTTGTTCAAATTGTTGCCAACTGTCAAATTCTTCTTCTTTGCAATCGAACCATCATAGGCTTGCTTCATATTTTAGATGGTTTCTGATAGTTTCTTTTGCTGTTTCGAAATTTCCGATGTGCTGTATTTTCTTTTTCAGGCTATTTATGAACGGCACTGGGTGTAATCTTCTTACATCCCCGCCAAACCTTATCTTCACGTCATCTGTGCTATGTATAACATTTTCTCTTCTTTCTCCTACATTTTGTTGAATATTGATTTCCGCAATCTTTCTTTCCATTTCTTCTCTGATTGCTTGAATAGCGTTTTCAAACTTGTTTTCCAAACTTTCCATTTCTTTTTTCTGGCAATTCGTTATCTCCTTTATTTTATTTTGAATTTTCATTTCTTGTTCTTTCATGTGATCCTTAATTTTCATTTCATACTTTTCTATGCGTTCCTCCATTTTCTTGTTGTTCTCTTCTATGGCTTGTTTTGTTTCCTTCAGATTTTCTTGCATTATTCTTTTTGTTTCATCCATTTTTTGTTGTGTTTCATCCATTTTTTGATCCACTTTATCCATTTTCTTTGATGTTTCTTCCTGATTTTTATCCATTTTTTGTTGTGTTTCATCCATTTTCTGTTCTATTCTTTGTGACTGGAGTTGCATCATTTGTAATAATTTATCTATTCCTGATAATTCTTGCTGTTCTAATGCCATGATTGTCGTGTCTAAAATATCTTCTTGGTCTGAATTATTCTCTTGATTTGAATGTTCTTTTTGTTTTTTGTTGTCTTTGCTTTGGCTTCTTGTCACAGACATTTGTTTTCAAGAAGTACTGTCCCCGCCAAATATGAAATTTTACTAGTATGTTACCAAGACGACTTTTTCTCACCCAAATATTATAAATTGTCAATAAATATATCAAATGTAAATATCGTAAAAATAAAATATTAAATCAGTCATGTAAAATTTGTACCTAAAGAGATCTAAAATTTTATGTTATCAAATGTAAGTATCTCACTTTTTACCACAGGCATATAAATTTTCAAATACCGGCTTTACTCTTTCTATCCTTCAAATTTGCCACTAGAAATACTTTACAATGCCCTCCACGTTGGACGACAGTTGTTGTGATCTTAATTATTGATATGAGATGATAATTTTATATGTCATTTAATTTAATCAATGCATTACTAATAATCTAATTAATTTACCAGATCACATATCAATATGTTTTCAATCTCAGGGCTTTTTATAAAATTAATTACTTACATACGTGGCTTCTAAGTATTTCTTAATGGTTCCTAATCGGGATAGGAAAGAAAAGAGTAAAATAATAACACATATGGGTTACAATTGTAATCAAAATATTGTTTATTTTATTTAAATGGCAATCACTGCTTAATATTTGCTATATCTTATTATTCTTAAACATAACATTTACACATGGGAATCTTATTTCCTTTTGATTTCCAATTGAAAGTTTTTATTAACATTTAACTATTATGATTTATTAGCAACAATTCTATTTAAGTTTGATGAAGCTTTTCTGATATTATTGATTATGTTTCTTCAATTTTAAATGTGGTATTTACTACGAAAAAACCCATACATTCATGTCCAAACAAATGAGACTGACCTTTTTCTGGTGCACTGAGAATGTCTTCACACAAGACCCGTTTCCTGCTATCCTTGGCTGCAATCAAAACCTCGTCCTGGCTTCCAGTAATGTTCTCCTCTGAAACTAGCTCGTATAGCTCTCGTTTCCTGCTTCTGTCGTGATGCTGTGTTCTACCTTTTTCGAAACTGCAATCAGCTACCGGGAACTCTTGGCTCAAGGAGGTTCTTTTACTCTCAAACCTGGCCTACCTCTCGTTCTACGATAGATACTCCACACTCACGGAACTACACAGGCTTTCTCACTCTCCGTACACTACCGTCTACTACTCGACTTCACTTCTCCACCGCTCAAAAACATTCTGATCTCTATTTGTCATTCATTCCCCTACTTTCTAAATATCCCTTCCAGATTCACAAATCAAACTTCCACCACCAACTCTCATTCGCAGTATTCCTCAAAACCAATTTTTAAACTTTCTAAATATGCTTAATGGATTTCAAAGAAAATAGTTAATTCCCATTCTAAAATTACTTTCTACTATATACAAATTTTAATGACCTATTCTCTATTTCCACTTAGTCTTAATTAGCATCGGCTAATGACCGATCCTTCCGCGAACAACGATAATGACCTATTAACGATTTCACTTGAGTCTTATTTTATCACTTCTTAAAATTAAATATAACAATTTGTTGTATACAGGTTGTTCTAAATTTATATGCCCGTGGTTGAGACAATTGAAAATATTTTGTATTAAATTGAATTTTGTTTATAATTATCAAATTTTAATTTTCATATCAAATAGAAATATAACAGTATGTATATGTATATAGAGAAAATGTAGTGAGCAACTTGGACAGTCCATAGCAAGGTAGCTTTTGAATTGAGTATGGAGCCGCGGAAGACAACAACAACGAAAAAACTTGCTATAGAACTTTGAGGACCTCACCTGAGGTCCTCAAAGTTCCATAGCAAGTTTTTCGTTGTTGTTGTCTTGTTTATTATTTTTATATTATTGTTATTGTTGTTAAATTTTTTAAATCGTTTTTGAACACACCTAGGATTTTGAAAGGAAGCTATAATTATTAGCCTACCTCGACTTAATACCTACCATCTTTTTAATTTCAGTAGGTACTTAAATTACGTCTCAACAGTAACTGAACTAACTTTTCTTCGTTATTGATATTTAATTTTTGTCTTTAAATGTTTATTCTTATTGATATAGTAGTCATGCTGTGACTGGCTGATTGACATATAGTCCATGCCATAAAAAAACTAACCTATATTGGTCCACTGCTTCGATATGCCTCCTCTTGTGATGGTCGCCATTCCAGAATCGCTTTGGTCCATCAATCATAGAACTCTACTTCTTTTACAGTTCAAGTTGCGTCTATCTGTGGACTCAATTAAAGGACAGTACACAGAGTGTTGACTAAAAAGAAAGTTTATACAAACAAACTCAAAATTGTGCACCAATTTTAGAGACGGCTGCTTTAAAAATTTCATCTGATGTACATCCTTACCATTCCCTCAGGTTGAGCAGCCACGATATTCAGCCTCTCCCTATTAGGCCTGGATTCCGCTTATCAAAAAAAGTTTATTAATAGCGAGCTGAAAATTTGTTACTAGCTTAACGGTGTCTAGTCGGACAAACTTTGATGTATGGGAAGACTGGATCAGGGAAAGTTTTAATTGTGGAACAGGTTACAGGTTTCGAACATCAGACTACGAATACGTCCCATGTATTTTGTTGAACAGAACTTCAAATTAATTTGTTACCCTTTCATTAAACTCTCATGCAAAAATCAGACTGCTATTTATCACCAAGATAATTCCTGTCATTTGACACGTTGTACTTGTCGGGCTTACTAAAATGCCCAACATATTTGTCGGACAAATATTTTTTCATATATTATCGATGGCTTAAAGCACACTTATTGTATGTGCATGTACTTTTTGGAGAAAATTGAGTTTGAATGTTTAAGCTCTTATAGAACAGCGCTATAGCGCACAGTTTTGAAATGTTATTTATACCACACCAAACGCGTTAGGACATCCAATGTCTGTGCAGGATGATAGACTGTTAGGATGTCATCAAGGTACAGTGCATAACTCAATAATAGAAAAATGGACATACAATAAGTGTGTGCTTTAAGCCATCGTTATATTATAAAGTTTGATATTGAATAAATTTAAAAACAACCTTCGAGTTTTCACAATCATAAACTTGTCAGGATTATAAGTTCCACAATTAAAATCGAGTTTTTTTCAATTTTTGCTCTATAACTCCAAAGATTTTAGCTTTACACCAAAAACACCAAAATAAATGTTCACTGTAATTAAATTCTGCATAGAGACGTGTTTTTCCCGATTTATTTCGACGAAAATTTTACCCGGAAAATCCGAGTTTTTCCAACAAAATCTTTAATTTTCAACTAAAATTTTAGATAAGTAATTGTTTATCAATAATTAAATAACTTGGCAATATAAACGATCTTTTTGTATAAATTATAATTCTAGAAGACGATGGAAATTGAATGAACAGTTTAGCAACAACTGCATTGTTAATTAAAAATTTACGGTCGCTACAATACCCACAATAATTATGATACATAAGAATAACTATGATTTTTGTATAAAAAGACACTGTACCTATCTAATGTACCTTACAGAATTGAAATTGAACTATTTAGGCGGCCTCAGTAATATTTTAAAATTATAAACAATTTTTTGGCTTATAAACAAATAGAATATCTCGGAAATATTCAATTACATTAAATCATAAAAACCGTATTGGAAAAAACAGGACGCTTCTTATAAAAGAAAAAACGTTTAATTGTGATGAGTGGTTCCTGAGATACAACCGGTCAAATTTGACCGGCATTTACGGCAAAGATATAAACAATAGGATCATAATTTTCGAACCATCACCTTTTTATTTTTTTTATTTTTGTCCTTTTTCTCCGCACCAATTTCCATATCTTTAAAATACTCATAACATATATTATTATACTAAAAACTATCGATATTACTAGTGAAAATTACCAAAAATAGTAAAATTCCAATCAAAAATTAGGTTGCAGAAAATATAATCTCAAAGTTCAAAATCAGTATACGTTAAAAAGGCATTTACTCACAATCTGTTAGTAATTTATGGATTTCTAACCTTTGAAGTAATCAGGAAGCGACTTATTACTTACTTTACTTTCCCAGCTAGCCGGGAAAGTACTTTCCCGGCTAGCATCTCTCATTCAAATTCACTATCAGACATTTTTGTAAAATAAACACAATTTGATTATATGTACAATTAATGACGTCGTGTATCGCCTAAATGTCAGATTCAACAAACTTGTTTTGTTACCTAGCAACGATCTCACAGGCTACTTAAAATAATTCATCTTATCACATAATGAAAATGGATACAGATATTTGAAACGAAATTATTATTGGTAGATTGTGAGTATTAGAAATCCATAAACTACTAACCGATTGTGAGTAAAATAGTATACAAACCTCGCGAGAACTCATTCTAGCCTCGCGTCTGTAGTTTACCTCGGTGCTTCGCACCTCGGTAAACTACCTTGCCGCTCGGCTGAAATAGAGTACTTTCCCGCTAGGTATGTAATATACTATTTCTCGGCTTCCCATGGAGCAATTTTATTCATTCTTTTTTTGTTCCCAAGTAACTCGAGTAGAGCCATATAACTAACGCATTATTAAATGTCAAACTTGCTTTTGTTTTGTTATAATAAATTAATTTATTGATTATAACAAAAATTTTTATTTTGTTTAAATAAAGATTTTACCGGTATACCGATTTTGAACTTTGAGGTTACATTTTCTCCAACCTAATTTTTGATTAGAATTTTGCTATTTTCGGCAATTTTCACTCGTAATATCGATAGTTTTTATTATAAAAATATATATTATGAGTATTTTAAAGATATGAAAATTGATGTGGAGAAAGAGGACAAAAATAAAAAGTTCACAAGGAACAAGTTTTCCTGTAGTTGGCTGAAGTCTCACTTGCCGTCTCACTTCCAACATGTGAACAAGTCATATTATCTACATCTCAGATGTTACCTAGGGCAAATTATAAAATATTTTAAACATCCAAGCTTAAGGTAGCCTTTTAAACTAATGTTTCCTTGATGGACTATTTTAACTGGGCTTTGGCCCACATATTTTTGTATAATACTATCTTGGTGGTTAGCATGTACATTGCACGTAAGCACTGATGATGACTGGTAAACCAGTCGAAAACTAGTTATGTGATTGATGTGGCCCTTTTAAGGGTTTTTTAAATATACCTTTTATACAGAATTTTACTGTTTTTTTTTAAATAAAAATGATGGTTCGAAAATTATTATCCTGTTGTTTATATCTATGCCGTAAATGCCGGTCAAATTTCACCGATTGTATCTCAGGAACCACTCATTACAATTAAACGTTTCTTCTATTAAAAGAAGCGCCCTGCCTCTTATTTTCCAATACCGTTTTCATGTTTTAATTTAATTTAATATTTCCCGAAATATTTTATTTATTTATAAGCCAAAAAATTGTTTATAATTTTAAAATATTTCTAATGCCGCATAAATAGTCCAATTTCAATTCTGTAAAGTACATTAGGTAGGTACAGTGTTTGTTTATACTAAAATCATATTTATTCTTATGTATCATAATTATTGTGGATATTATAGCGACCGTAAATTTTTAATTAACAATTCAATTGTTGCTAAACTGTTCATTCAGTTTCCATCGGCTTCTGGAATTATTATCTATACAAAAAGTGCTTTTATATCACCAAGCTCTTTAATTATTAATAAACAATTGCTTATCTAAAATTTCAGTTGAAATTAAAGATTTTGTTGGAAAAACCCGCATTTTCCGGCAAAAATTTTCGTTGCAGTAAATCAGGAAAGACACGTCTCTATGTAGAATTGAATTACGGTGAATTTTTATTTGAGTATTTTTGGTGTAAATTTAAAATCTTTGGAGTTATAGAGCAAAAATTGAAAAAAAACACGATTTTCGGGCGCCATTTTGTTTATAAAAAATGGCACACTATCTGCGGACTTTGAATACCTGTATTATTAATATATACAATCATAAGATTCAATTCCAGCAATAAAATTACTGGTAAATAACTTTTCCTTGTATTTTGCTAATTAGCCCAGAGTGTAGCTCTAATTTCAGATCTACGCATATTTTGCCATTCAAAAATTAAGCCAGAAATCTGTTTCTAAAATAATGAATCTGCTCAATATTTTTCAATCATACTGTATATCCATATTAATTCTTGTACTTTGTTTCAGGAAACGTCAAAAGCAGCGCGAAAAGTTCTGCAAAACAGTCTACAGCGGTTTCTTGACTCTCACAGAATGCTACGAGTCGTTCAATTTATCACAAAATATTCCGTGGGACACTGAAGACCCACTAAATATTTTCGACAGTTCTGACTGGATTGGTAGCGGATACAGATTACTCAACAGCACTGCCGAGACCAATCGATCCGGTGAAGACAACCTAGACAATACATTAACACCCGTTTTGGCACCTTTCAAATTGTGGCAGACCATTTTAATTGCCATCAGTTTGGGAATTTGCATCATACTTACGGTGTCCGGAAACATTTTAGTTTTACTAGCTTTCATCGTTGACAGAAATATTAGACAGCCTAGCAATTACTTCATAGCGTCGCTAGCAGCTACTGATATGTTGATTGGTAAGTACAACTTATGTATTGATGTTAGAACTTATATGTATTGATGTTATACAACTTATATGTTCATTGTATTAATAATTAAAATACAGTACCTTTTAAAATCGCTCTATTCAAAATATTTCCTCCAATAAACTCATGGTGTTTGGATGTAAACTAAGACCTCGACGTATGTTTCATATATTTTGAGAAGGCCTTCGATAAAGTCAGACACCAAAAGCTGTATGAAATCCTAAGAAGCAAAAACATCGACAGTCGCGACATTAACATCATATCCAGGTTGTACTGGGGACAAACAGCAAAAGTCAAGGTTGATAATGAGTTAACCGAAGAAATTGTGATTCGTCGAGGTGTGCGTCAGGGTTGTGTGCTTTCTCCACTACTACTCAATATATTTATATAGCGAAACAATATGTCAGGAAGCGCTCCTAGAGCAAAACATTGGTATGAACATTAAAGGAGAGTTAATTAAACATATACGATACGCTGATGACACGCTAATATAGTAGGAAAAATGAAAGAATACCCATGAACGAACATATAAAACACGCTGTATTTTCCTGTTACCGCGTCACACAAAAAATTGGCCAGCGCAAGTACATGTAATAATTATTATTACATATGTAATAATTATTATTACATGTACTTGCGCTGGGTAATTTTCTTTGTGATACGGTGACAGGAAAATACAGCGTGTTTTATATGGTCGTTCATGGGTATTCTTTCATTTTTCCGACTGTAGTAACAGATAACCTAGCAAAACAGTATTTGATGGAAAACATAAACACTCATACCAATAAGTATGGTCTAAAACTGAACACCAAAAAGACTAAATTCATGATTGTGACAAAGAAGCTAAACAACAATGTGAATTTAACCATAAATAATCAGCCAGTTGTACGTCCTGCAAATATTTAGGGGTTTGGTTCACTGATACTAATGACCAGACAAGAGAAATCAAGAGGCGAATAGAGATAACGAGACAATCGTTTGTCAAAATGAAAAAGTTCCCATGCAGCCGGGACATAAATATAACTTAACCCGCGAGTAGTCGCGCGGTGAGATAGAATCTCAATTTTTATCCCGTTTCGCGATAACTTGATGAAAAATTTTGCAATTTTGAAAAAATTTCGTAAGTGCCTCGCGGAAGGGTGTAGTAATGCGTAGGAATTTTTTTTTTCTTCTTATTTTTGTGGAATTTATGGCTTTGGGGAGAGCCAATTAGCTTTAACCCGCGAGTAGTCGCGCCGTTAGATAGAATCTGACATTTCATCCTTTTTCGTAATACAGTAAAACCTGTCAGTCACGGCCACTAAAAATGAAAGAACTATTGGCCGATATAGAAAGGTGGCCGCTATTGCCAGTTTTTGTAGTCTACATATAATTGGTTTGGGAAATTTTTAAATTGGCCGTTAGGACAGGTGGCCGATGTTGGCAGGTGGCCGTTAACACAGGTTTTACTGTACAGTAAAATTTGTCAGTAACGGCCACTAAAAATGAAAGAACTATTGGCCGATACAGAAAGGTGGACGGTATTGCCAGTTTTTGTAGTCTACATATAATTGGTTTGGGAAATTTTTAAACTGGCCGTTAGGACAGGTGGCCGATGTTGACAGGTGGCCGTTAACACAGGTTTTTTTTAATAAAATTGTTAGAAATATATATATTTTCAATATAAAAAGTAGATAAAAATAGTACAAAATAAAAATTTGTTTTAAATTCCTATTTTGAGATAAAATCTCACACGCGACTATCGACGTTACAGAAGTGAGCGGGACTACTCCCGGGTTAAGAACGAGAATGTTAAGGTGCTATGTTTTCTCAGTTATACTGTACGGCATGGAAGCTTGGACACTGAAAAAGATAAACATTAAAAACGTTGAGTCATTCGAGATGTGGTGCTACAGGAGAATGTGGAAAATACACAGAGGAGAATGTGGACAGAAAGAGTAACAAATCAAGATGTTTTGCTGAAGATGGGGAAGGAATGCGAAGTCATAAAAACTATACAAAAGAAAAAACTGGAAAATCTAGGCCACATAATGAGAGGAGAAAAGTACTCTCTGCTAAGACTCATAATCCAAGGAAAAATCTCGGGAAAGAGGAACGTGGGACGTAGGAGGAATTCCTGGTTGCGGAATTTAAGGGAGTGGTATGGGTGCAGTTCAATACAGTTGTTCAGAGCTCCAGCCAACAAAGTTAAGATTGCTGTGATAGTAGCCAACCTCCGATAGGAAACGTTTTTGCAAGAAGAAGAAGAATAAACTCATATAGAGTAACCGCCACGCTACTAGACATACGGGAACATTTACTAATACAGTCCTGGGATCCTTCACTTGTTACACTGTCTACTTTTATGTCTAGTGACGTTTAGAACGTCAGAAAATGTGTATAAACCGAATATTAAGACTGTATTATATCCCCGTATAGTTTCTCCATATTACTTATCACGAGCAAAATCTGCTTCTATCTCTCCAACTAATAGGATATTTCAACAATAATTCGAGTGAAAAGATACAAAAAAGGATACAACAAATAATAATCTTTCTGAGAATTTCCAATGTTTTGAGCTATTAATTCAGCAGATGTACTTCTTTCCATCATTTTTCGGGCTTTTATTAAGAGTATTAAAGGTCTCAGTAAACCTTCTGCCGTAGAGCTTAAATAAGATTACGTTTAGTTAAAATACAGAAATATACAGACGAATTATAATGAGTAAAGGCAAAAGTTGAACGACAACAAACTTTTCCCTTTTTAAATTGATTATTCTGTTTGAACATTAAAGAGTATTATTAGAGATATGTTAATTTATAAGCTGTTCTCTTTATGGGATAATCATTCATTAGTAAACTACATAACAAAATAAAATACAGACGACGCAGAAAGTATACAATGCGTCAGAGAAAACGAGCACCTCACAAAATCCTTTTGATGTTTCGAATTTCCTAAACTTGTTGATGATTTAAGTGATTTTTTTAATATGTTATAGCCTTATTCTTTAGCAATATGGCGGTAATAATATTGTTGCTAGACAGGCAAATTGTCATTGTATACCGGGTGTACAAATCAAACTGTGTTTTTTTCTCAAAGTGCACCACACCCTGTGAAATATTCTAGCATTTATAAAATACTGAAATTAAAACCCAACTATTGCCTCAGGTTTCTTTAAGATTGAGAGAGAGGGTGTTGAAATTTTTCTAACAAACTGATGATTTATTTATTGATCTAAAACCGGTTGAAATACGCAAATGAAATTTGGTCGGTTTTAAGAGGTAGTTTTTAATATACAATTAAGAATTTTATAGTGACCGTTGGCGTACCGTCGAGTAATATGACCCGTAAACACGCCAGTGGAGAATATAAAACTCTTAATTGCATGTGAAAAAATGCCCAATAACTATCTCTTAAAACCTACCGAATTTCATTTGCATATCTCAACCGGTTTTCGAGCAATAAATAAACCGTCAGATTGTAAGACAAAATTCAACATCGCGTATCTTGGAAACGAAGCATTTATGGACATAATATGTTTATAAAGCAAACGGTTGGAGTACACTCCAACAATGCGTCTCAGATTACTTTAACGAAAATTTATTTTTACTCATTTCGTCATTCCCCGTTAGAGGACAGTCTAACCACACTCTGCTGCAAATATTTTAATATATGCAGTTCTTCTTCGTTTCGTGGTGATTCAATTCAGTCTACTTGCATAGCCTCTTTGAAAAGGGGTAGGGACCCCGAAACACGGTGTCAGAGGATGGCAAGAGACTCAAATTGAATCAAAACGAAAACGATTATTTTATTTTCTTTTTCATACCTTACTCGGTTTAGAGTACAAAATGACCACGTTTCGTTAAAGTAATCTGAGACGCATTGTTGGAGTGTACTCTTAGCGGCGCCGCTTGGTACTATCGTATCTCGGTTAACATAATACTGACTCGTGGTCGAAATTTATTTTTACTTATTTCACATTTTCAAAGACTGATTCTTACACTTCTTCTTTTTTTTGTCTTGTAATTCATACTCTTAATGATGTTGGGGAGAAAATCAACACAAAACTTGCATGGAAAAATGTTAAATACCTCTTATACCTACAACATAATCTGGGAATAGAGTATCACATCAAGGTTTGCATACTCAAGTATCCAAAGGGCACTAGTTAACAGTGCTCAAAGACCTAACTTATATCTAGTAAGTCTGGAGATTATAACGGCGAACTGAATAATATAAAAAAACGCATTGACTAAAGACAATACACCACTTCCATAAAATTCACACGATGCGGGTAGAAAAAGGAAACAAAGGAAAAGATTACTTCTAATTTTCTTTTTCTTGTCTAGTGTCTCACAAGTTTCTTCTTCATGTTATTAACATGTTCTTAAATTACTCCATATATCATATTATACGTCCGGATTCTTACCGTTTTATTGATATAATCGTCTTAGGTAAAGATCTCTTACAGTTTTTTTCTGTAGCAAAATCTATAAATCCATCGTCAGACCATTCAACAAATCCATCGTCGTACTAACTTATATGGATGCGAAACTAGGACCATGACCAAAGCAAACGAAGAAAAGCTCAGATTTTTTGAACGCAAAATACTTAGAAACAATTTCGGACCTCACCACATCACCACAAACCAGTATTAGACCAGGGCGCATCTGTAAAAATATTAGTACATTTGGACGTTGAGAGGTGACTCAAATTTTTTTGCAGAAATTGCTTGAAAATAAATCAAATAATAATACTTGAGTTATCCTCCCTCTCAAAAAGGTCCGGAACATTGTAAATAATCAAAATGTCAAAAAATTAAGGAAAAATTCGATTTTTTTCTTGGTTTTTTAATTATAACTTTAAAAGTATTCATTTCCGAGAAAAGTTCTACTACCATAAAAGTTGCGTAATTAAATATCCTACAATACAGAATTGGTTAAAAATTTAAAAAATAGTCACCCTTGTTGCAAAATAGCAATTATTGTGAAAAAACATACAAAAACAAGTATTCGTATTCGTTTTTCAACCATTTATGCTACACTTAGGACCTTCATATCTCACCCCGAAAAACTTTATGGTAGAGTAAAACAATACTGTAAATTTCATTAAGATCGGTTCAATAGATTTTGCAAAATAAATTTTGCAATCCAGCTTTCGTAAAAAAAAATTCATTTTTTCAAAATGTTACAGGACTGAAAATAAAGCAGATAGCAAGTTGAAAATTGTTTGCGTATAGAAGTGTACTGTACCTTTCATTCGCAATTTTACAAAATTAAAATCGATTAACACCACGGCGTCAGGAATTTTTTTAAATAAACATTAATTATTGGTGCTACGCGCAGGACAGCGGATAGTTTGCTCTGATTGGGCATTCCAATGACCTTTGATAATGATTGATACATTTTAATTTTTATTACATTTCGATATAAATAAATAAATTTGTTTATTGCAAAATAAAAACACATACTATAACCTTTGAAATAACAATTTTATTAGCAAAAACTTTCTTTGTTCATATATTTGAACTTAGATAATAAAAGTTTATTATTTTTAAACATATGCAATTGTTTAAACAATATTTCACAAACAATAATAAAATTAGTTTGATTTTTGTGGAATTAAAATATTAAAATACAACAAAATATAGAGTAAGAAAATAATATATTAGATAAAGGTTGGAAGACATTTTGGTGGAAATCAACTTGTGTGAATCGAACACCGCTATCCTGCGCGTAGCACCAAAAATTATTGTTTATTTCAAAAATTTTCTGACGCCGTGGTAATTAATCAAAAGTTGTACAGTCAGGGCCCACCCAGGGTTGTAGCGCTACGTGATGAAGCTGATGAATTATTGGTCCCCATAACGCTCTAGTAACTGCAAATTGAAGGGCGGATCCAGGGAGGGGGCCATGGCCCCCTCCAAGAATTTAAAAAAAATATAAATTTAAATATTTGCAGTTCAAATGTTTTTACTTTCAAACACATATATATGTACAAAACAGGAGATAAATATATTATTGTCTGTACTAGAATTGAACAAATAGACAAATAGGGGAGTGCATTTAGATTTTCACTTCGGAAAAAATCAAACAAGATAAAACTTTTTGTAATTTCATTAAGAAATGTTTAATAAACAACATATTAAAAAGTTCTACTCGAGAAGTGGGTGCTTCATTTTTTATTAAACAAATGAACTACGAAATTAGATGTTTTTTAAATAACTCCGAAAATATAAATTTTAGAAAAAAACTGACTTGACCATTGAAAAATTCAGAAAATTTTACAAAGAAAACCTTATATAAAGATTTTTCTAAAATTAAATCTCTAGCTTCTGTAATTTTTTATTTATAACGCTAAAGTCACCCTTCTCACACACATTGGCGCACTGTAAACTAGCGTTGGAAGAAGTGCACGGTTGAGTTTTTTTAATGTAATTCTTTAACTAATGGATCAGAAGAAATTTTACAAATTGGACACGAAAGACTTTTAAGCTATCTTATGGTTGTAATAAAAAGAAATAAAATGTATGGACATAAGTACGGTGTGGGCGGACAGTGAGCCTTACATAAATTTTGTTTAAAAATGATTTAAAAATGTGTAACTAATACAATTTTAAAAAATCAATGGGAAAATCCCAATAGTTGGCTGTATACCATAGTTTAAAAAACCAATACAGAAGTAAAAACTTCGAGATGTATTCTGGTATAAAATCGTTTATTTAAAAACTATAAAATGTCATCCATTGCAGAACGTTTTCGTTCTAAACAGAACATCTTCAGTGCCTAGAATGAAGTATTTCCACGTTAGATTAAAGCAAAAGGTTAAAAATGTGACTGTTAAAATGAAAAAAGTGTGGGAATACTTACATCCTGCCGAGTATTTTGAAACTAGCACACCGTAAATAGTGTTAACATCATCATATATGGTTTACATAATGTAATATGTTAAAATGTTATGACTACAAGTCGATGTTAATGGATAAAGTGGAACACATGCTAAAAGGGTGCCATGGTTCCCTGCTCGAAGATACTAGGTACTTGCCAATTCAATGGGCACAGACCAACTGAGAAATTATGAAGTGGATATACAATTTGACAAGGGTGACATGACATGACAAGATAAAGCCAATTTTTGGTTAAAGTTTCATTTGATTTTGGATTTTTTAATAAAATGCGAAGGTTTGTCTGCAAAAATAATTTAAATTATTTGAATAATAAAATCTACTGTAAAGTTTAAATTAGCAACTCTCTATTCCAGAATAACTTATAGATTCATTAAATTTAATGCAGATATATTACGTGGTTTAAGTTGTGACGTCATCGGATGTGAAATGACGAGATGAAAGATGAGTTTGTTGAAACAAGGAAATACACTACATAATAAGATAATTGGACTTGCGTGGAAAAACAAAGCTAAACAAGCCGAGAAAACCAGAATTTAAGAGTGTTTTTATGTGATTAAATGTTGGTTGCCTAACAAGGCAAGCAGACAACAGGTTGAAGGTAAACGGTAGAATATTGCGAGAAAACAGTATATATACAAAAGTTGGCTATTTATTGTGTTAAATTTATTATTATACTATTGTAATGAATAATTATGTCTGTTAAAAGTTGGAAAATAGTTGTTAACAAAATTAAATAACTAAAGATTACTATTAGTGAGGTAGATATATATGTGTGAAGGATATGATTGTATATAGTATTGTGAAATGAATGAGAGTATGTAATAATATAATAAAATTAAACTATGTGACATAAAGTCTAATTCATCTTTATGTAGTTTTGAAAGGACTGAATGAATTGGAAGTAATGTATCTTGATAGTCTACCAACGTGGAATAGTGAATAAAATAATTAGAATGAGAGCTACCAATATAGGTCAAATTGTGGGTTGGTGTCAGTATGTAAAGAAGAATCTAAATCGAATGAGTATATGAAATAGAAAAGTATGAGATTGATTTCTATTGGTGATAGTGGAGTGAACAGACTGAACTAAATGAAATATATTTAAGTGCACAAACTTTATGAACGTATGTGATTGTAACTGAAATCAAACAAATGAAAAATGTGAAAAATTTTTTTTATTTTAAATTGGGATAAATGGATATTGGAAGTTGCCTGATATGAATGGAAATGGAAAGATAGATGAAAAAAGAAGAATAGTGAATGCAATAAACTTAAATGTTATAATCTGAAAGAAGTTTGACTGAATGGGTCGTAATGGATATAGGTGTGCAGTATCCTATTGTTAAGTAAAGTCTAAGAATCTAAAAAGAAAGAAGTGACAGAATGTTACTAAGTAAGGAAAGTGATATATATGACAGACCAGAGTGATTGGATGTATGGTGTTTTTTATTATTGTAAGCGGAGATGAGAGAAAATGAGTAAGTAACATAACAGGCAACAGGATAAGTGAGTGTGAAGAACATTCCAAAGAGACAATAAACCAGACCGATTTAAGGATTAATAATAATAAGAGGCATTTAAATAAATTATGAAAGAAGTGGTGAGATGAGATATAGAGGACCTGAATAAGAGACAGAGACACAAGGTCAAACCAGAAATGACTAGGAGTGGAGAAAAATATGAAGGATAGGAAAATAGAAGAATCAAAACTGTGTTAGGGATGGGATAGTGGGGGAGGCAGCAATGAAGTTGAAAAGAAATTCAAGTTGAGATATGTGTTAATGGGTGATTAGTATGGAAAGAGAAGACTGTTATAAACTAGTGGGGTAGTGGAAAAAAGAGGGGGAGGGGGAAATGGAGAATAGGATTCCCCTATACTTATTAAAGTTATTCTTTATAAAATACTCTGCATCGTATATAACATAAGATGCAACCATCAAATATCAAAGTTTGTTAATTTTGTACGAGGTATGTCAAAAAATATGAATTTCACTCAAGAGTAAAGTACCCTTATATTTCACAATATCGAAAATTTTTATAAAGAAAAGTTGTTTTAATTAAAAACGATGTTCCAATATGTAATCATATCCTTCTAATCGAAAATTTGTTTTTTTTAATATTGTTTCAAATTAATTATACCCAATATCATTAAATTTTCCCTTACTATTTATGATAACTGATTTATTATTAATTTTATGAAGAAAGTTATTCGTCATAAATAGCTGTGCATGGTCTAACACGTAATATGCAAATATAACATATTATTGTTTTATCAATATTATACGAGATATTTATGTCAAAAAATTATATTTCGCGCAATAAACATGTACCTTTATAGTTCACAATATTTCGATTAGAAAAGTGTAATTGCATATTGACACATCGTTTTTAATTCTGAACAACTTTCCATAATAGCAATTTTCAGTATTATGAAAAATATAGGTATTTTACTTCTGTAAACTTCTACTAACTGAAATTTTTATTCATTGACATATCTTGTACAAAATTGATAAAAATTGATATTTTATGATTGCATTTAAAGTCTTAGAATATGCAGAGCTTTTTACTAAGAATAACTTTTTTATTTATGATCCCATTGCAACAATTTTTTGAATATTGAAGAGATAGATTTTGAATAATTTTTTCTTTCTTTCTAATACATTTTAATTTTTAATATTATTGTGAAAATTATTTGCTTATCTTTTTTTTAAGAATGAAATTCCATATAATTTGTTTGATTGGATTCTAGTTGTTTTTCATTTAAATATCCCCCTTTTGGATCCGCCATTTTGAAAATTAAATTTTTAATCTTTAATTCAGATTCAAAAACCTGTTAAAAATAAAGACAATAAATGTTTTAGGAAAATGTTCTTTTTTATGTTCTATTTAGAAAATCCGCATTTTGGATCCGCCATTTTATAGTTTATAATGTTAACATTTAAGTTAGGTTTATCAAAGCTCTCAAAAATAAATATATGTAGAAATAAATACATTTTGTAACGAAATTATGATTTTACAACTATTTTTTAAGTTATCCGCCATTTTGGATCTGCCATTTTATAATTTAAATTATCAAAATTTGATTCAGGTTCAGCAACCTCTCAAAAATATCCACATATATGTAAACAAACACGTTTTATAAAAAAAATTCGGATTTTACAACTGCTTTTTAAGGATTTTTAGGAAAAAATCCGCCATTTTGAATTTGCAAATTGTAATGTCAGATTCGGGTTCAGCATAATCAAAACTAAAATAAAAACATTTTTGATCAAAATAAAATGATGAATTCAACGATATTTTTAAAATTATTTTTACAAAACAATTGTTATTGTTTAAACAATTAATAAACAATTAGCGGCGAAATTTGTGAGTAGAACTTTTTACTTTAACATATTTATAAACTAACAAAAAAAGTTTTAGAAAAATATAACCTTGTTTGATTTTTTCCGAAACATTGTATCTTTTCGTTCTAATTGCACTGCTCTAAAAAGCAGTAACAAAAGCTTCAAGAATGACATAGGATGTTTTGCAAATTAAAATGTTGATAATTTTACGAAGTGCCAATTTTTTGAACGACCTTGGCAGCCATTAAAAATCGTATCAATTTCCATATTCTGTACACACAAAGACTAGAAAAGAAATAAAGCATTACTTGGGTCACTAGCACTTAGAACAAAGGAGTTGGTTGGTACTTTCGTAAAGTCAAAAGAGATTGTTTATCATTTTATTTATCGTTTATCGTTTTATTTTTATAACGAAAAATATGGTCACAATAAAGGGATGATAGCCCAAAGTCTTGTCATGAAACCTTTAACATCTTTCACCAAACTCATGGTCAAAGATGGAGCCATAAAAACCCATGAAAACACATCATACCACAAGGAGTGCGTTCAGGTTGGGCTGGATTTTCTACAAAGTTATCGCAACCCGCAAACGTCAATCATTAACCAGATAGACTCTCAGAGATCTAAATAGGTACAAGAAAATAGAGAAAGACTACGACTAATAGTAGAGTCTATAGTGTTTTTAAGTCGACAAAATATTCCTCCAAGAGGCCATCGTGATCATAGTCTTCTGCTTCTGGATGAAGATGCGGGATTTAGTAATGAGGGGAATTGTTAAGGTTTAAAGTCGCATCAGAAGATAAGACTCTTGAACAACACCTATCCACAGCATCTTCTCGAGCAACATACATTAGTAGCACAAGTCAAAATCAATTAATAACATGTTGTGGTGAAGAAATAATTAAACAAATAATGAATCAGGTCAAAGTGCAAATTTTTATTCTGTCATATTTGACGAAATGACCTATGTACCCCACGTGGAACAGCATTCTCTAAATTTGAGATACATACACAATAACAACATTCGTAAACACTTTGTCAAGTTGATTGACGCTTATGAGAACATAAAAATAATTAGTGAAAATCAGAAAGAGAGGAAGGACAAGCCCTGACAGGAGAAACATTGGGAAAAATACTATTAAACTTGTTGAAAGAACTGCACTTGGATTCTAGGAAATGTGTAGGAATCTTTACTGACTTTAATAATGCTTTAACAACGATAAGTTTTGAAGGTCATTATGGCGTTGAAAAGTATGTGAAAAGTGCCTTAAAACTTACCATTGTAACCCAAATTTTTAAAAATTGTCCCCAGACCCTCCGATAACCCTCACGCAAAAAAGTTTATGGCCCCTCCCGAAAATCGGTCCTGGATCCGCCCTTGTGCAAATTTAGCATACTTGCCTCCCTTACTATCATTGGCGAGTACTGTGGATATAAAGAGGTTTAAAAGAATGGAGATTTTCATTTCTAATTTTTTTTTTATTAACTCCTTGAGAGATCTGTAATCTGCCCATTAGGCAATAAGCGTTTTTTCTGACAATGAAGCTGATGACATGTAGAGTATTATTCCAATGAATAATCTCTTTTAAATATATCTAAACCTAAGTTAAACATTGTTGGTGTGAATTTACAATAATTTGCCTAAAAAAAAACTAAACTAAAGTATGTGTGATATAGATAGATCGGATGGCATTAGACGTTTCAGCCTACGGATTTCATTGGCATCGCGCACGTTTAGTTGGGCCACTAACTGATTCGGGTGCACTGACACTTTTTCACTATAGTTGACACTAAAACGATGTATGGCATCTTTGATGGATTCTTAAAGGATATCATGCTGAATTATTTCGTTACTGACGTAGTAGGGAGCATCAACAATATTTCGTAGTACTTCATTTTGGAACGTCTGCAAGATTGATATGTTGGAGTTGCTAGCAGTTCCCCACAGCTGGATGCCGTAGGTCCACACAGGTTTTAAGATTGTCTTATATAATAATATTTTATTGTCTATGGAGAGTTTTGATCTGCGACCGATGAGCCAATACATGTTTCTTAATTTGAGGCCAAGTTGCTTGCGCTTAGTGAATATGTGTTTTGTCCAAGTCAGTCGTCGATCCAGGTGCATTCCGAGGTATTTGGCGCTATCAGATTGTGGAAGTTGACAAGTGGGCACGTTTCTCTGCGAAGGGTAAACGTCACATGTGTTGATTTCAATCCATTTGCTTTAATACGCCATCTTTTTAGCCAGTTTTGGATCTTGTTTAGACTAGTTTGCAGGTTCCTAGAGGCTGATGTTGAGTCAGTGTGGGACGCCAAAATGGCTGTATCATCGGCAAATGTCGCAACAGTGGTAAGTCGTGTTGATGGCACGTCTGCAGTATACAATAGGTACAGAATCGGTCCAAGTACGCTACCTTGTGGAATCATTTCTAATGAGTGGGAATTCAGAATCGGTCGTTATACGCAGTGGGTCACTTTATAGGAGTGGTCGCTTACAGAAGTTTTACTGTATTTATGTTACTTATTCTGTGTATTTGAGTGTTTCCTTTATTTATTAATGTAATAAGTATAAATAAAACTTTGTTTGCAGGAACTGTATCAATGCCTTTTTACACCGTATACGTTCTGATGGGTTACTGGAATCTGGGTCCATTATTGTGCGACCTGTGGCTGTCAGTAGATTACACCGTCTGCCTAGTATCTCAATATACTGTTCTTTTGATAACCATAGACCGGTTTTGTTCGGTAAAAATAGCAGCCAAGTACAGAAGTTGGAGGACTAAACAAAGGGTAAGACTACTAATTTATCATATCTATACCCCATTTATTAATAATACCTTTCGTTTAAATAATTATTATTTCTATCTATTATTTCTTTCTATCTACAGCTTCTTGGACATAAAAATTAGATTACTACCACTATCGGTTTACAGCGACGCCTACCGAATTATAACCGCCATTGTTGTCTGTTTAATCATAGACCTGGAGGAATTTCTCTTTCCCCTCGTTCTTTGTCAATTATCTCCCTCCAGCTTCTTCCCGGCCTGCCTTTTTTCCTTCTCCCTTGTGGTGTCCACGTTAAAATCTGTTTAGGGATTCTGTCATCCGGCATTCTCTCTACATCCCAGGCAATCAAATAACGTTTACAAAACGTTGAAAAGACGTCATAATTATCACCAAACCACGTGAATATGTCCCACCATAACTGACGTCATTTTTATCACGTTTTAAATAGTAGTTTTTATGTCTTTTTTTTAGATTATTTTTCATTTTATGGTTTTAAAAATACACAATAATAATTATTCGTATGGGTATTGTTGGTACAGTGGAACCCCGAAAAGTCGGCCTCCGATAACCCGGAAGTCTGGCTAACCCGGACCGATTTTCATCAGACAAAACAAACATTTTCTCACTTTGACTGAGTTTTTTATCAAGAAATAAACAATACTGTATACAACTGTATGTATTTTTTAGATGTACTGTACATATGTATTTAATGTTTTTGCAATTATAATGTTTATTTGTTTATTATTTATAATATATGTATTTTATTAATTTTTACCATATTCTCCGGTCAACCCGGATTTTCGATAACCCGGATCGGCCGCGGACCCGATTAATCCGACTTATCGAAGTTCCACTGTATTGCAATTTTTCATTTATCTGTTTTAAATTTAGCTTATAGGCTAAGGTATACTTACTGTGTCAAAAGTGAAACAACATATAAACTAATAAAGAATTTATTAACAAATTAATTTAATTAAACTCGATAACACATACCTAGTTAGTTCATTAACAGAAAATATTTACCAAAACAATACACATAATCTCAAACCGTTTTCAAGGAGAACTATTGCATTAAACTAACTCACCACTCACTTAAGAAAAATGAATAACAATCTCTTAATTCACACGTTTCTTCTTCTAAATATCTAAATGAAAAGTCCTTTTTTTACCACATAAACACGTAAACAATAAATGAAAAATTTCGTGTGACAATTTAAGTGGATCGGTACGTATTTTCGGCTGCAATACTATTCAAATGGGGATTCATTTTTTTCGAATCCTGAGAAAACTAATACGTATTTTTGAAAAATTTAAACGCAGAATGAAAGATCACGTTATTAGCGAGGGCCGAAAGTCCCTGAGAACTTCTATAATGTTTATTTTAATAAATAACAGGGGTGAAAAACTAAGAAAAAATTTAGTGTGATTTTTAATTTCAAATATATCATTCAAAAAATTTTTCAAAAATATTTATTGGTTTTTTCAGGACTCAAAAAAAATAAACACAATGCTGTGGTAATATTTTCCAAATCTATCTTTGTCTTACAACGCACTCAGCCGAATATAATATTGTCAGCATAATATATTGTCAGTCAGACACTGACAATCAGTGACAATTTTAAATATTTGACATTGCATCGGGAATATGTTGAGTTATTGATTAAATATTATTGAAATATAGTGTATTTGATAAATAATTGATTTAAGACGTGAACTTAATAAAAAATTATTTATTGTGTATTATTTGTGGAAGATCCAAGCAGAGAATACATCAGGATAATATATTCTGTGATCCAAGTATTTTGTTGTTAAAGATGTTCAAAATTGTAAGCGTTCCATAAAAATATATTACTAAAAAGTCACTTTAACACTTTTTTTCTTTTCTCGATTGATTATTAGTCTTTGTTGTACAAATAAATTATTACAATCACTGAATACATAGTTAGTGAAAAAATTATCACATTTATTAACTGAATTAATAATTTCCAATTATAAAAATAACAGTTATCCAAAAACATTCAAAACCCATCTCTTTAAATTAATGATGACATTTTCAAGTCGAGTGACATTCTAGTAATGTTTACATATCAATACCAGTGTGAATTTTACTACACGTAATTTGCCGTGTAAAGACAGAAAAAGTAGGGATACACGTAAAATATTTGCGAATTATGTACCCATAGCCTTAAGCATATAAACTTCAATATACAACATTAACATTATAAGTATTACCCCGTTAAGCTCCTCCCATTTTTGTGACGTCAGACGTATTTCAAACGTATTTTAACGTTATTAATCTTACGTATTTAAAATCGCCTACAAAAGACGTTTATACGGCGTAATGTTCAAACACGTGTATATATTAAACCAAAAGCTGACGTTTCATCGACGTTACTGACGTCTCTTGGTTGCCTGGGATGGCCGTACCATTAGTTGTTTTGTTTTTATGCCATCAATTATTGTATACCTGACTCCATCATTCTCTCATTTGGTTCCAATCTCTTCTTGAATTGCCTGCTGCTTTTCTCCAGAAGTCAATTTCTCTTTCTAGTAACATTTTTTCCGTTCCTTGTTTCATTGACCAAACTTCACTGCCACATGTGATAACTCTTTTAAGTATGGTATTTTATACGAGCTGTTTATTCGCTATAGATATTGTTTAGTCCCACATAATTTCGTTCGTCATGGATATGGCTTTTCTACCCTGTACGTTTCTGTCTTTTATAGCAGCATCGAGTGTTCCATCTTGAGTTATATTTATGACCAGTTACCTACTTGTATTCGTCACAGTGTTTAATTTATACCCAATAGTCTAATGTCATGGACTGCTTTGTACTTCCAATACACATGACTTCAGTTTTCTTAATGGCCATTGACTCTTAATGGCTACGTAGGTACAGTGATGAAGTTGAACAAAAGATAATTGAACGTTTTGACGAAGCTTCATCTGATGTAGCAGAGGATAGTGATTCCACCTTAGATAAACACTTTAAAGTTCAAAATGAGAATAGTGATGAGGAACAAGATATGTCCGACGATGACTTGACATTTGTATTAGCAGTTAGCAAAACGACCCATGAAGCTTGTTTCGTTGGACGTGACGTACTCGCTGGAAAAAATATTTAGATTATCGAAAGAACGTGCGAGCAAGTGCTGATAATTTAGTAACCCATTTGCCAGGAGCAAAAGGTGAAGTTAAGTACAAGAAAACAACAATGAGAATATTGAGCTTCTTTTTCAAAAATGAGATGTTATGTAATTGTTTTTGTTTTGTTTGGTGTTTTGCCAATATTTAAGAGGCTTCATAAATTAAAAATAGGTATTATTCTTGTTTAGTTTCACTCTTTCAAGAAGTAAATACAATCCTACGCTTGAAAGTTTGTCAATGCAATCATTTTTTATATCGGTCTGACACCGATGTTAGCTTTAATGTTCAGAAAACCTTTGTTAGTTGTGGAAGGTTAAGAAAACTCAGAAAATACTCATTTCGAGTTTCGACCAACCCTGTATACTAAAGGTTAACAAATCAATTGGAAGTTCTGTCCGACAAAATACACGGGACGTTTTTGTAGTATGGCGTTCTAAAACTTTAACCTGTTCCACCATTAAAACTTCCACTGTTCCAGTGTTCCCTTTCATCAAAGTTTGTCTGACTGGACCCCGTTTCGTCATTAACAAATTTTCAGCTTGCTATTAATCAACTTTTTTTGGTACGCGGGATCCAGACCTATTCTACAGGGGGGTGTGAATATTGCTACGAAATTAAGAAAAAAAAAACGTAATTATCTTTTAAACTAACCTGTATTACATTACAAAAACTCATATTTTAAGAAAGAAAACATCGAGGAGAATAAAACAATGCAAAAATATACAGGATATCCCATTTAAAAAACGAACCTCCCGGTACAACCGGAAGTAGCAAATAGATGAAATATTTTCATTAAATAGGTCACTCTTCAAAACCCCCTCATTCCAATTTTCACGATTCTGTTGCTTTTGGTTCTCGAGATATTTCTAATAGGCCCTTTATCTGCCTCACCCTGTATATCTGGTGGCACTGTATATTAATATATAATATATTTATTGCTTATTATTTTAGGTAATCTGGATGGTTACAATAACGTGGATAATTCCAGCGTTGTTGTTTTTTATAAGTATCTTCGGATGGGAACATTTTACAGGATATAGGGATTTACAACCAGGCGAATGTGCAGTACAATTTTTGAAGGAGCCCGTGTTTAATACGGCACTAATCATTTGCTACTACTGGACAACGCTTATCGTATTATTTATTTTATATGGAGGTATGAACATCAATTATTATTATTATTATTAACATTAGTGTAGTCAATGTAGATGAAAAATATGCATTGTTTCCCAATAATCCCAATTTTCCATGCGATAATACCAATTTCTTGCGATCTTATTCGCTGTGTGCAAGTACTTGGAGGGGATACGAGAAAAGATCGTGCACGAGTAGCGGAGAAATCTTGCAACTTTCTTTAATTCATATTGTCAATTAAAATTGTCATATTAGTCCAAGCTGTGGGTGAAAAATAGGTCGAGTTCAGGACATAATTCAGGAAAAACATATTTACTCGTAAATAACTCGAAAAGTATTAACTTAATGAAAAAATGCTATGGGATGAAACTTTCTTAGAATTAGTCGTTTTATCCATTTCCGAACTTATTTTGAACGTATATTTTTTCACCCCTTAGAAGGGGTGAAAATCACCCTCAGGGCAAAAACACAACATCACACCTAATAACATTTTTAATCTTTGACATGTTATCTATTTGTTTGCCAAATTGCCTGTCAATCCAAGCGGTGCTTTAAAATTTAAAGCAAAAACCGTGATTCAATGTACTATAAGTTGCTAACCGTTGCTAAGGGCAACCGACACAATAAATCACATTCATAAAGAAAAATAAATCTCCACTACACTTTAAAAATCATTTTTTATACTTACTGACTTAAGCCGTCCTCTTGTACCTTACAGTGTCCAGGTAAGTGAAGAAATCAGACGTCTCCATGCTTTTCGGTCATTAGCTAGTCTTTTTGCTTCTCTCCACCCAATATTTCTTTTTACGGAAGCCTTTCCAATATTTGCGTTCCACGTTCTTTCTGGCCTGCCTCTTCTTCGTTTGTTGTTGGATGCCGCTTTCCATACCCTCTTTACAGTTCTACCTTCACTCATTCTCGCCATATGTCCGAACCACGATAACTGTTTCATTTCAAGTCTGTCTAAGTTCCTTCCAATACCGCACCTTTCACGTATGTCATCATTTTTTTATACGATCACGTCTGGTCACCCCGGATACCGCACGTAAATATCGCATTTTGATCATTTTTTATAAATAAATGTAATTTTCGTTTGAAATAATTTTTATTTTAACTAATATAAGTATTTATTTAGTCAATGACTGAAATAATTTCTTAATTGTTATAAATAAAGTCACTACGATTTAAGAAAACAAAATAACAATTATCTCGGCTTCAGTTGGTCGTAGAAATTTCTGATTTTGTTTTTAATGATTATTTTGTCTTCAGAAAAAATAATCTACAAGTTAAAAACTCACAGGATGTATTAGGGGCGTCTTCAGTTCTAAATGTTTATAACGACATTTGCCCCCTTATTTTTAAACCCGAAATAAGAGGTTGAAAAATGTTTTACGCATTTATTTACATCAGAATATGAAAACATAAGTCTTTAGAAGTAGAGGGGTTCTAGTATTAACTCTCTACGATTTTTTTTTCAAAAAGTTAAGCCTTCGACATTTGACCCCTTTTGATAAACCAGTTATGATATCTAAGCAACAAGTTCACCAATCGGGTTCTACAAATTTTTTTTATGTTTGGTATTAAAAGATCTTCATTTTGAAGCGTCAAAAAATAAATAAAAGTTATTTTTACAATAAATATTGCAATTGCAAAAAACGGCTATTTTGGATTTTCGCAGGTTGTTTTGCAATAACTTATTAACGAAATTAAACTTGCCATAGCTTAAACTGTAGGTTTTTTAATTTAATACAATTTTCTATTTAAAAGTTTTTCTCTAAAATGAATAATGGTGCGAGAGCAAAGTATGCTAAATTTGCAGTCACTCGAGCGTTACGGGGACCTATTGGGTTGTGATTATTAGGTCCTAAAACCAAAAAAAGTTAAGTAAAATTTTCCATATTAGTGGGGACTTGCCATTTTTTAATTTAATTTTCCATTTCCAACAACCGTTTTTCCGATTATAGCGCCATCTATCCATAATTCGAAAAAATGTCTCAAATAAAAGTTGCTTATTTTTACATAAAGAAATCAAATCTGCAATAAAAATTTGGGGGTCCCATTTAAGATTTTAAAGTAACCCCCCATCCCACCTTCGTGGGGGGTCGTGTTTGGTACCATTCGATAAATTTTTCAAAAACATTTTGTGTGTTTTGCAGTTTTTCGATCTGATGTTTATTTTGCGAAATATCGCGGGATTTGTATTTAAAATTTTAAATTTACCTTCCATTACTCTTCGTGGGGGTCATGTTTAGTACCATTCGATATATTTTTGAAAAAAATTTAAGGCGTATTTTTTAGTTTTTCGATCTGATGTTCATTTCGCGAAATATTCGCTTTTTTTGTGAAAGTTTTTGACTCACACCCATTTACTTACGCCCCTCTCAAACCGTCAGATTTTTAAAATATACACTATTTTGCATGTACTTAACTTACTTTGAGTATTTTTAAGGACAGATTTTTTTCGTGTCCCCTTTAACGAACCTCCCTGTGTTAAGAGCCAATATATGGTAGAGGTACATCTGCAGGGTACCAGGTTTCTCGCCATATGATAATCTAACGCGCTCGAGTAACTGCGAAAATCCCCGCTTGGGCTCCCCTACCATAACCTAAGCTGCAAAATTAAAAATGAAAAACTTCATAAATAAAAAACCGCACAAAATTTTTGGATACATTTTAGTAGAAGTTATTCCTGGCATCGTCCTTTACAACAACTGACAGGTTTCAAAAATTCCTGAATTATATCACGTTTTTTCACCCACAGCCTGGGGTATATTGACATATTTCATACCTATTGTCATTAAAGAAAAGGGATTTCGCAAATGCTGTGTTATAAGTTTAAAAAAACAACAAAAAATTGTCAATTTAAGTTTTAATATAAGGACTAATATAATTGGCCAATATAATTAAAAGTACTACAAATGTTGCTGAGCTAAGACACCAGGTGTAGCTCTTCCGAACTTGCACGGTCCCAATTATAGTACCTAAACAATTTTAGACCAATGATTTTGTTTAATAAGTTTATTATAAAAGATTGAATGTTCTATATTTTTTAGGAATCTACAAGACCGCCTTTGATATGCAGAAGAAGAGCGAAGCAAAACAAAGGAAAATGCAGTCGATGGTAGCTCTAAGTGCGGGAGCTATGAGTGGTATGGCTGGTCGAGCTGCAGGAATCGGCCTTTCGAAGGCTCAAAGCAACTCCGAGAGCCAAGATAAACCTCTTCCTGTTCAAAATGCTTCCGTTGTGAATGAAAAACAGCCAGACAAAAATACGCTTACAGTTATGGATTCGTACAGGGCTGGAGGATCGGGTGATTCTAATTCCAGTACAACCACTAAGTAAGATATTTATTTGGACGTCATTTATAATGTTTTAAAAATGTAAAAAAAAAATTATTTAAATTTTGTTATCTTCCTCTTGCTCTTATATCTCGTCGAGATAATACACAAATACACTCACGGACAAAAATATTGCATATCTTGGAATTATGTATATAAATACAGGGTGATTGATTAGTAGGGTAAAGCTCAATAGCTCCGCTATAGTAATAGATAGCAATAAAAGTTAATAACAAAAATTTTAGCCACCTTTGAGCTTCACATTACAAAATTAGTTAGAATATTACAGGTTGTTTGATAACAAAGTGGCAGACCAAACTTATGTTTTTTTAAATGGAACACCCTATATTTTATTTTAAATTCCAAATCCTGTTAACTTCTCCATCACAAAAATATGTATAAAGGTTTGTTATGTTATACAGGGTATTTACAAAGTTATAACCAATTTTATATGAAAATCGTAACAAGTTCAACTCCCTGTATAAATAAAAATAAGCAAAACAACAATGGTTTATTAATGCCATATTTTTTAACGTATTGTCAAAATTTTCAGTAATGGTCGATATTGCTAATTTTCTTTATATCAAATACAGGGTGAGTCAAAACGCAAGTAAAATATTTTCTCAGTAATTTTAAAATGAACACCCTGTATTTTATATCACTATTGAAAAGTACCATTACCGTACTTTATTTTTGGATAACATGTCTAAATTTATTAGTTTTCGAGATATTTTCATTTTTCAATGGACCAGTAGCGTGGCCACCCAAATCACCAGAATTTAGTAAACTTGACTGATTTTTTTGGGGTTACGTTAATAATGAAGTTTATAAAATACCTCCAACAACAAGGGATGAGATGAAAAATAGAATACAAAGTGTATTTCGATGTGTTAATTTACAAATGCTCCGTAGAGTAAGTAGCTCATTCAATGGTCGTTTTTAGGCGTACATAAGTGTGTTAGGAGATAATTTTGAACACCTTATGTAATAAAATATTAAAAATATTTTATTAAACGTAGCTTCTAATTTTTTCAAACATGTGTTTTTGCAAAATGTATTACTGATAAATTATGTTTCGTTCTTTATTTGTTACATTGTTACATTTACATACATACAAAAGTAATGTTTAATTGTCTTCACAAACTGTTGTATTTTGTGTTTGTGTGTTTTTTTGTAAAATTTATTACTAATTTTCTTTGTTTTTTTGTTGCATTTACATAAAAAGATAGTTTTTAATTGTTTCAAAAATGTTTGCATGTAGTGGTTGTGTTTTTGTTTGTAAAATATATTACCTACTCATAAATTATTTTTATTTCTTTACTTACTTAAAATTTAGATAAATTTAAACACCTAAAATAATTTGCTCTGAAAAATGAAAATATCGCGAAAACTAAGAAATTTGGGCATAGGGAATGTTATATAAAAATTAAAGTACGTTAATGTTACTTTTCAATAATGATATAAAATACAGGGTGTTCCATTTAACATTACTGAGAAAATAATGTACTTGAGTTTTAACTCACCCTGTATTTTATATAAAGAAAATTAGCAATATCATTAATTCTTAGAAATGTTGACAATAAATAAAAAAGTATGGTATTAATAAACCATTGCTGTTGTGCCTATTTTTATTTATACAGGGAGTTGAACTTGTTACGATTCTCATACAAAATTTGTTATAACTTTGTAAATACCCTGTATAACATTACAAACCTTTTATTTTTATGATGGAGAAGTTAACAGGATTTCGAATATAAAATAAAATATAGGGTGTTCCATTTAAAAAAACATAAATTAGGTCTGCCACTGTGTTATCGAAAACCCTGTAATATTCTAACTAATTTTGTAATGTGAAGCTCAAAGGGGGCTAAAATTTTTATTATTAACTTTTATTTCTAACTATTACTATAGCGGAACTATTGAGCTTTACCCTACTAATCAATCACCCTGTATATATTCAGCTTTTTTACAGGCCTTTTAGGCCCAGAGTTTTGTTGTTCTTTTTCATAGCTTTCTGTTATTTGCCAACTTCTTCCAGTCTGTTATTCCCTTTTCCTCTAGGTCTTCTACTACCGCCTCTCTCCATCGCTTTCGTGGTCTCCCTCTCTTTATTTAATAATCTGGTACTCTTCATGCTATTTTATTGACCACTCTGTCATCGTTCATTCTTTCTATATGGGCCAGCCACTGCAACCTTCTTGATTTTATTACGCTATCTATTTGTGGTTCTTTGTAAATATTATAAATTTCCTCATTTGTCCTTCTTATATATCCTTCTCTTGTTCTCTTCCCTCCTAATATTCTTTTGAGTATTTTCCTTTCCTATCTTCTTAGTGTTTCTTTTGTTGTTTGGTTGAGTATCCATGTCTCACATCCATATATCGCTGTTGGTCTAATTATAGTTTTTTAAATCCTGAATTTCGTATTTCATGACAGCTGCTTTGATCGTAGTAAATAATTCATGTCTCCCGCAGATATATTGGCTTTACTCAATCTGGCATCAATTTCTGTTATTTCTTCACGCTTGTTTGTTATCCTTGATCCTAGATATGAGGCACTCAGAGCAATAGTGGCCTAACCCACAAATCGAGCATTTTTAGATTAATATATCAATAAAAGCAGCAACATTAAATATTCGAATTAACAATGGTCTACACAACCAAACTCTATATTTGGCTAAATGACGCTACATATTTTGTAGAGCCATCCCATAAGCACAATGGAAATACGAATGCAAAGATTGCATTTATCTCAAAACTTCGTCTCTGGGGTTTAGCCACTGTTGCTCTGAGCGCCTCATATACAAATTGGTCTATTTCCTCAAACTCAAACTCTCCTAATTCTGTGCTTATCTTGAACTTTGTCCCATCCCCCCTTTCTCTTGCTACTTCTATAACCTTGCTTTTCTTTTGATTTATTTGTAGACCCAGCTTATACGCTTCATTTATTAATATTTCTGTTATCTCTTTCAGTATCTTTTCACTCGTCGCTACAATTGGCACATCATCTGCATATCCCACTAATTGATGACTTTTGTACAATATGTGCCTATTTCTATGTAAGTTGCTACTCTTAATAATTTTTTCTAGTATCACGTTCTATCTAACTGTTAGCGTTGATAGCGGGTCTCCTTGACAAAGCCCTGATCTAACGGCAAAATATTCTGAGCTTCCTTCTTTAGTCTTAAGTTGCAGGTCGTATGCTTCAATGTCATCGTCACTAGTTTCTTTCGCTTCATAGGTATTTCAAATTCTTCCATAACTTCCACAATTTTTTCTCTCTTGGCAGAGTCAAGTCAAGAGTAATTTTGGAATTAACGTGTGAAATAAAATTTTTTGTGTTGCCCAAAATGTCATAGGAATAGGATTTCTTTTCCGAATGTGATGTTTTGACGTATCATATATAATTGGTATAATCGGATTTAAATTTGATATGGGCTATAATATGGTGGCCAATATAATTTTTAGATTGAATCCCATAAAGGTAAGTATTCAACATTCAACCGATAGTAAGACCTGCGCCATGATGCATTAACACGAATTTGTTATCCAATATGGCTGGCAAATGGTAAAACATGATCTTCTAAAATGTTTTTAATGTATGTACGTATCAGCTGTCATTCAACCAATCACCTCTACAAGTTCGGTATCTCCTTTCCAAGAAATACCACTCCGTAGCACTATGCCGCCGCAACCAAAATTAACACTATGTATGAGGTTGCATCTGACATAGCGTTCATCATATGGAAGCAAGATTTACAAGACTTCGTTTACAGAAGAGTTGGCGCACAGTAGTATGTCAGTTATAACCTCATACAGAGCTATAGTTTTGGTCGTGGCGGCATAGTGCTACGGAGCGGTATTGCTTTGAAAGGACATACCGAACACGTGAAGGTGATTACACCAACACCAATTGATATGTATATTGAAAACATTTAAGAAGATCATGTTTCGCCATTTAAAAACCATATTGGATATGACATATTTGTGTTAGTACACGTTTTCATGTCGCTAGCATAGTGAAGACTTACCTTGATGATATTCAATTTATAAATTATATTGGTCAGCATAAAGCCCAGATTAGTTCTAAATCCGATTGTAGCATTTATATGATAATTAAAAACATCGCATTCGGAAAAGATGTCCTATTCCTATGATACAGTGGTCTAAGGATAACAGCACAAAAAATTTCATTCAACATGCATATGCAATATTTTGATCCTTGAGTATATTAATAACAAACTACATAGGAGTAAATGTAAAATCGGGTTGACACGATCCAAGTATACTTAGATTTCAACATGTATCACGTGCATTTGTACAAATGTACTTGGACTAAGTTGGTTGTCACGGCTAAATGACTTGAATGTCAAATAACCATTGAAAAGATGGCGAAAGTGAGTGGTGGCTGGTGAGCATATTATGCTGACATTATTAGCCGCTAAATAACGCAAAAGATGGAAAATATATTAAGTTGTGAGATAAAAAGAAATGAAACTAATGGAGGTGGGAAATTTAGCGATAAAAGCCTATACATTTATATTCTATTTATTGTTTCCCATCTTTAAACGTAGAGGAAAGGTGCCTAATTTCGGATAGCTTTTTGTTTTTGCTAATAGATTTTGAACAACTGTATATTTTGACTTGTTATATAACTTCCCTAATAGCACACGACGTCCTTTGGACGTCCAAAATAGGTCCATTTTTGGTCCTTACGTCCATGGACTATAAACGGACGTCCTTTGGACGTCCCATTTTGGACGTCCTTCGGAAGGAATAAATATGGACGTCCTTTGGACGTCCGACGTTGGACGTCCTTCGGACGGAATAAATATGGACGTCCTTTGGACGTCCGACGTTGAACGTCCTTTGGACGTCCATACTGGACGAAATACGGACGTTTTATGAACGCTTATATATTATATTGGACACATTATACCAATTACGGGATCAAATAGCAAAATAATTCAATAAAATATTAACTTACGCGTTAACTTTACGTTAATGAAATACAGTCAAACCTGTCAGTAACGGCCACTAAAATGAAAGAACTATTGGCCGATATAGAAAGGTGGCCGTTATTGCCAGTTTTTGTAGTCTAGATATACAGTAAAACTTGTGTTACTGGCCACCTGATAAAATCGGCCACCTGTACTAACGCCCAGTTTAAATATTCCCCAAACCAATTATATCTAGACTACAAAAACTGGCAATACCGGTCACCTTTCTATATCGGCCAATAGCTTTTTAATTTTTAGTGGCCGTTACTGACAGGTTTTACTGTAATTGGTTTGGGGAATTTTTAAACTGACCGTTAGTACAGGTGGCCGGTGTTTGCAGGGGGCCGGTAACACAGGTTTTACTGTAGTTTAAATCGAAAAGATTAAATCTTAATTCAAAATTGTATATACAATTATTACAATTATAAACAAACTATATAGTTTAATATCCAAAAAATGTTTTTGATTTTATGTAATGTAATGAAAATCTTATTTGTAAATTATTGGTTACAATGTTTAACAATAGGAAATATTCAAGAATAAATAAAATAAAAGTTTAATCCTAACAACACAAAACATTCCAGGAATGTAGGTACTACCGTTCTATTCCGTGAACATCTATCTGATTAAATTATGGGTGGAAAGTTACCACAAGATATTCTATGAACATAGTACAATGTCTTCCTGGAGCGGTAAAATTTTCCATTACAAGATTTTAAGAGAGGCCATTGTACTGTTCAATTTGCGTTCATTTTCAAATTTGCCGCGCGAGTATCTATGTAGCGTCTCGTGGTCATTGGTCATCACATTTCATTTTCATAACATAACCGATAACCTAAAAATTTAGTAAAGTAAAAATTTTGATTGGAAAAAAATGCATCGATAAGGGGGTGTGGGAAATGGAAATTAGTGGCTTTTTTGCTGTACTGTCTGCTAGTTTTTGCTCTGGGCTCTGGCTAGATCTCTTGTTTAAACAATTTTGTAAGTATTATAAAATCCGTTTTCAATTTTCTTTATTCTTTATGAAACGAATCATTTATACATGCATATTATTACCTGTAAATAAGTACCTATTTCTTTTGATTTTTAATTGTAAAGAATAGAAACATTACCGTTCATTTTAATTTTTTTTAGAATCAGCTGAAAGTGGCCTACAAAAAAAAACCAAGAAGGAAATGTATAGCCTTGTTGCTATGAAAGGCAAAAGAGAGATATAAAAAGTGTATTGGCTAGTTGGAAGAAAGTCCACATTGTCCATGCATAATAAGTTATTACTTTATCAACAAATATCAAGAAGATAGCAGGGTCACGAGCATCAACTTCATGAGTTCAAGAATATCGAGGAAATCCAGCTCCTCGATACTACTGGGCAAACTAGAAGATTGAAGAGGACAAATCCTTTTGAACTAGTTTGAGTGATAGGTGATAGTGAAAAACGGAGCATAGTGCTTGTGTGCTGTGCCTGTGTATGTTAGAATAGTGCACGATCTTGTTAGATTAGATAAGAGACGCTATGGGGTAAGCTCTTCATTTTAAGAAACAGTAGTAATTTAGGTTAAATTAAAATTGCTCATTGGTCAGTTATGACCAGATTGTTTTTTTATGTTTGGCAAAAAGGACTTATCAGAATTGCACATTGATAATGTTTTGATGATTTCTGGACCAGAAAAAAACTGTTGTAGATGTAAACTGTATGTACAGTAGAATCTACTACAGTACTGTAGAAATCATCAAAACATTATCGATGTGCAATTCTGACTTAAGCCCTTTTTCCCAAACATCAGAGAATTGTAATGTACAATAATTCTCCTATCTGCTTTTTCATGAATTTTGTAGGAGACGAAAAACCATTTTTAGGATCATCTGCTTTCACATGTAAATTTTGACATGTTTTGTAGTAAATAGATAGTTGAATTTACTACAAAACATGTCAAAAAATATATGAAAACAGGAGGTGACTATAAAAAAAGTTTTTAGTCTCTCTTACAAAACTCATGAAAAAACAAATCGGAGGTATGTCACATCAGTGACTAAGAATGTCTAAAAAATATACTTTGATGTCCCAAGAACCAAATATAACCTACAGTCCATCTAATTTACTTACTGTTGCACGTCATTATCTACGCCAGAGATCTAAGTTGACATAGTTGCCAAAGTATAAAAAGATCCTGAATCCATTTTAAATCAAATATGTCACATAATTATTGTAAACGTGGATTATACAACAAAACAAATTAATATTCAATGTAAATAAGTAAAAACTTAAGAAATAGAGAACAAGAATTAAGTTATAATCTTTTAAGATTTGCAGTGCAAGAGTTTTTGCACTGCATTGTTAATAATTAAAAAACGGCTCCGAACTCTTGGCAAAAAGCCGGTAGGTTTCTTTGTATAAGTATGTCTACAATAACAACTAAAAAAGTTGTCAGATACCTCGATTATTCCAAGTCGTTATAAAATTAGGTGAAATTTATATTTTTATAGTAGAGGATCTTTTTATAGTAAAGTAAATAATAAAAACAGTAAATATAATAAATAAAACAGATAATTATAGTAAAGAATATAAACAAATATGAAGTGTCATCACCGTAACTGTCAAATAAACGTTACCAATTTATTCTAAAATGTCACCTTCGTTCGATTACAGTTACAGTGTGATCCGAACAAATCTGCTTCATAAAAACGCTTTATAATCCATTTATACAAATTAAATGAAACATATTATTGTGTATTTCTTTAGGTTAACATTAATAGAAATCTTCAAATATTATTTCTACGCGTATATAATAAAATATGTCTAGTGGCTGTAATTCCAGTGTACTCGGCAAAGTGATTCTAAAAAAGAACACACCTACCGCCTAAATATTTCGTGTTGGTATCATGCGACCTCACAGGCTACGACGCGGATGACGCGCAACAGTTAGTAAATAGACGAAGTATGTAGATATATACAGGGTGTAACAAAAATACAGGTCATAAATTTAATCACATATTCTGGGACCAAAAATAGTTTGATTGGACCTAACTTACCTTAGTACAAATGTGCACACAAGAAAAGTTACAGCCCTTTGAAGTTATATATATATATAATAGCACCAAGGGTCTTAGAGGCCCATGGCTTGAAAAGTTTGTTTTTTTTCTTCATTTTCACGTTTCTTTATGTACTGAGATCTTCTCTGGCTTGATATGTGATTTTTCTCCATTCCTTCCTGTTATTCATTTTTCTTTTCTGACCCTGTAGCACCATTCTTTCTAAATCTTTTTCGACCTCTTGCTTCCATCTATTTTTCGGCCTTCCTCTTCTCTTTCTTGAAGCTGTAGTGTAGTTTAGTACCATTTTTGGAGTCCTCGTGTTTGGCATCCTTTCAATGTGACCTCGCCATCTAAGTCTCTGTGCCTTTATCACTCATTTGAAGTTACAAGATGAAGTGATTTTTTCCAATATATCGAAAACTATTAGAGATTTTTTATTCAAAATGGACATGTGGCATTATTATGGCAGCAGTATCTTACAAAAAAACTATAGTAAAATTTGGACACCCCATAAAAATTTTATGGGGGTTTTGTTCCTCTAAACCCCCCAAACTTTTGTGCACGTTTCAATTTAATTATTATTGTAGTACCATTTAAACACAACGTTTTAAAAACTTTTTTGCCTCTTATTGCTTTTTCGAAAAGTCAATTTTTATCGAAATATTTTGAATATTTGTCAAATCCACCACATATTTGTATATGGTTAAGTACGATTATGGAGACTTGGTAATAATATGCAGACTTATTTATGCTTTACATTTTTAGGGATATTTTGAACCATATTAAAAAAGAAGCCAGATCTCGATAAAATGTGCCTTATGGAAAAAATACAAAGAGGCAAAAAAGTTTTAAAAACATTCTGTTTAACTAATGGTACCTTAGTAATAGTTTAATTGGAACGTACACAAACATTTGGGGGGTTTAAAGGAACAAAACCCCCATAAAATTTTTATGTAGACATGTTAAAAAAGAAGTCGCAACTCGATAAAAACTGCCTTATCTGAAAAATACTAAGAAACAAAAATATTGAATTTAACTAATGGTACCACAATAATAAAATTGAATTGGAACATACACAAAAGTTTGGGAGGATCTAAGGGATCAAAACCCCCATAAAATTTTTATGGGGTGCACAAATTTCACCATAATTTTTCTTTAAGATATTCCTGCCATAATACTGCCACATGTCCATTTTCAATAAAAAATCGCTAATAGTTTTCGATATAATCGAAAAAATCGATTTTCATTTTGTAATTTCAAAGGGCTGTAACTTTTTTTATGTGCATATTTGTACTAAGGTAAGTTAGGTTCATTCAAACTATTTTTGGTCCCAGAATAAGTGATTTAATTTATGACGTGTATTTTTGTTACACCCTGTATATACAGCCGATTACGCACCACCTTAAAAATTGGGCATTTTTGATGTCTCGAATTTCCTAAACCTGTTGTTGCATCTAAGTGATTTTTTTATAATATTCTAGCCTAGGCTATAGGTTAAGTACCTCCTTATGCTTGTCATGCACGGGGAGCTATACTGTAATATATATTATATCACATCGCACTCTATAGTAATGAGTGAGCCTGCACATATGGAACCATTTGTTTTCTGTCTGCAGGCTCACTCATTACTATAGAGAGCGATATGATATAATGTACATATATTACAGCATAGCTCCCTGTGCATGACAAGCTTAAGGAGGTAACCTATAGCCTAGGCTATAATATTATAAAAAAATCACTTAGATGAAACAACAGGTTTAGGAAATACGAGACATCAAAAATACCCCATATTTAAGGTGGTGCGTTAATTTCTTGGAGAAGTGTATTGTAATTTAATGTAAATAATGTAATATCCAATAATTGTAATTTAATATAAGATGTAATATAAGTTCCTTAAAAAATATATTTTTTATTTCCCACGACATTAGATGGATGTTCGGCAGCAAGACATTGGACCAAACTGGGACGTCCTATGAAGGCCCAATTGACGTCCACCGAACGTCCCTTCGGATGTTAAGTGGACCTCCATTGGGCGTTTGGCAACGTGGCATTTGGACCAAAATTGGACGTCCTGTTAAGGTCCAATTCACGTCCCCTAGAACGTCCGGTTAAGGTCCAATTTACTTCCGATTAAGGTCCCATTTACGTCCGATTAAGGTCCAATTTACGTCCTATTAAGGTCCAATTTACGTCCGATTAAGGTCCAATTTACGTCCGATTAAGGTCCAATTTACGTCCGATTAAGGTCCCATTTACGTCCGATTAAGGTCCAATTTACGTCCTATTAAAGTCCAATTTACGTCCGGTTAAGGTCCAATTTACGTCCGATTAAGGTCCCATTAAGGTCCAATTTACGTCCTATTAAGGTCCAATTTACGTCCGATTAAGGTCCAATTTACGTCCGATTAAGGTCCAATTTATGTCCGATTAAGGTCCAATTTACGTCCGATTAAGGTCCAATTTATGTCCGATTAAGGTCCAATTTACGTCCGATTAAGGTCCAATTTACGTCCCCTAGGACGTCCGATCAAGGTCCAAATTACGTCCGATTAAGGTCCAATATACGTCCCCTCGGACCTTAGATGGACGTCCAATGGACGTTCGGTAGCGCGACATTTGGACCAAAATAGGACGTATAAAGGACGTTCCTCGGACGAAAACGGACGTCCAATGGACGTCCCTAAAGTCCGTCAAGGACGTCCAATGGACGTCCATTGGACGTCCTTGTGCTATTAGGGTTCAGGGGCAAGTTCATACATGGAAAATCGAAACAATATAAGGAATTAGGATGTTTGTTAGAAAGACACAGCATAAAACAAAAATTTTAAAAAATGTGCAAATTGGATGTATGTATTAAAAACTGGTTGCCTAATTTCGGATACTCTGGTGTCTTAATTTCGCATAGTAATTTTAGTTGAAACAAAAATGCAAACATTAGGAACATAAACTTTTATTAGAAAAAAAAACAAAAATTAACATTTATTTTTCCAAACAAAAATCGCATATTATATACTGTTATATTTCTATTTGATATGAAAATTAAATTTTGATAATTATAAACAGAGTTCAATTTAATATAAAATATTTTCAATTTTCTCAACCACGGGCATATAAATTTAGAACAACCTGTATACAACAAATTGTTATATTTAATTTTAAGAAGTGATTAGAAGAAGCATACGAAACTCGGGACAATGCGCTTAGAATAAACAAAGTGAATGGCGCGTACCATTATCGTTGTTCGCGGAAGGTTCGATCATTAGCCTATGCTAAATAAGACTCAAGTGAAATCGATAATAGGTCATTATCGTTGTTCGCGGAAGGTTCGATCATTAGCCTATGCTAAATAAGACTCAGTTGAAGTAGATAATAGGTCATTAAATTTTGTAAATAGTAGAAAGTAATTTTAGAATGGGAATTAACTATTTTTTTTGGAAATCCATTAAGCATATTTAGAAAGATTAAAAATTGGTTTTGAGGAATACTGCGAATGAGAGTTGGTGGTGGAAGGTTGATTTGTGAATCTGGAAGGGATATTTAGAAAGTAAGGGAATGAATGAAAAAGATAAATCAGAATGTTTTGAGTTGTCGAGAAGTGAAGTCCAGTGGTAGACGGTAGTGTACGGAGAGTGAGAAAGCCGGTGTAGTTCCGTGAGTGTGGAGTATCTATCGTGGAACGAGAGGTAGGCCAGGTCGAGAGTAGGGAACCTCCTTGAGCCAAGAGTGTCCCGGTAGCTGATTGAAGTTTCGAAAAAGGTAGAAACACGGCATCACGACAGAAGCAGGAACGGGAGCTATACGAGCTAGTTCTCAAAGGAGAACATTACTGGAAGCCAGGACGAGGTTTTGACCGTAGCCAAGGATAGCAGGAAACGGGTCTTGTGTGAAGACATTCTCAGTTCACCAGAAAAAGGTCAGTCTCATTTGTTTGGACATGAATGTATGGGTTTTTCGTATTAAATACCACATTATAAATTGAAGAACATAATAAATAATATCAGAAAAGCTTCATCAAACTTAAATAGAATTGTTGCTAATAAATCCTAATAGTTAAATGTTAATAAAAACTTTCAATTGGAAACCAAAAGAAAATAAGATTCCCATTTGTAAATGTTATGTTTAAGAAAAATAAGATCTAGCAAATATTAAGCAGTGATTGCCATTTAAATAAAATAAACAATATTTTGATTATAATTGTAACCCATATGTGTGTATTATTTTACTCTTTTCTTTCCTATCCCGATTAGGAACCATTGAGAAATACTTAGAAGCCACGAGAGTAAGTAATTAATTTTATAAAAAGCCCTGAGATTGAAAACATATTGATATGTGATCTGGTAAATTAATTAGATTATTATTAATGCATTGATTAAATTAAATGACATATAAGAATATTATCTCATATCAATAATCAAGATCACATCAATACATCTCCTTCTTAGAACTATTGGTACAATTCTCATGCGCCCATCGTTTCCTAATTTCGGATATTCGATTTTGGGAGCATAGCATATATATCCGAAAATAGGTAACTAAACGATGTACCGGTTAGACTAAAATAGTACATTATATACCGCGGGACTGAAGTAGTACATTTAATCCTGAAGGTAAAGTTTATGGCCCGACCGCAGGGAGGGCCATAATTTACCTGAAGGATTAAATGTACTTCAGTCGCAAGGTATATACGATACTTTTCGTACTTCCGGTATGATTTTATTAATTATTTCAATAATTTCAATCAGTTTTTTCTCTCTTCAACTCATTTAATAAACTGTCTTTAAAATAAGTTACCATAGTAACATTGCGTTGTGACAGTTATAATTTAGAAACATTGTCATTACTAGTGTCATTGTAAAGAAACATTGTTATTGATAATTATTGGTATCATGAGTGAAGAAGGTGTATCTGATATTGATAAAAGAGCAGCCGAAGTAGGTGAAGAATTGTTACCACCGAAATCTAGAAAACTATACGAGCAGCAGTACGATGCTTTTAAAAAGTGGTGCCGCTTAAAAAATGTGAGACAACCTACTGAAAATGCGCTGTTAGTCTACTTCGATGATAAATCAAAAGCGGTTTGTGCCTCAACTCTCTGGGCACATTACTCAATGCTGAAATCGGTTATTAACATTAGAGAAGATATTGATATAAGTAAATTTCCAAAATTATTAGCTTTTTTGAAGAGAAGAAATGAGGGATTTAAGCCAAAGAAGTCAAGAATTCTCACGTCTGAGCAGGTAGATCAGTTCTTACGGGAGGCTCCGGATGATAAATATTTAATGCTTAAGGTAAATTTGGAAATTTGTTTATATTCAGAAATTTTAAGAAATCAATTTTTTTGTAGGTTGCACCTATTTTGGGCGTTGCGGGAGCTTGTCGTGGAAAAGAGTTGGTTGATTTAGAAATCGACGATGTGAGAGATTTGGGCGATTCCTTCCTAATTGCGATTAGAAACACCAAAAATAAAATTGACCGAAATTTTGTGATCAAAAATTCAGAAAACAGTGCCATCAGTTTTGTGGCGATATTTCGGAAATATGTGGCATTGCGAAAGACAGGGACAACTCATTCAAAATTTTTTGTTCAATGTTAATTACCATTCTAATTAATTATATTTTTCAATAAAATATCCCTTAAATTCGTTTGTTTGTGATTTAATCGTTCCGGGAGTTTCGTCAATATTTAATCCCGGAGGGATTAAATGTGACACTTTAGTACCTGTCACAAGGGAGTGAAGTTGTCACTTTAGGCCCGGAAGTACGAAAAATATATTATACATATTTTTAAAATCAAGGTTATTTCTATTAATATTAAAAGATTAAGATAAGATGAAAAATAACATTGTAAACAGAAATAAAATAAGACCGTTGAGAAAAGTCGACTCGACCGTTAGAAAATAATGGCACCTGCTGACAACTAAATGTAATTTAATTCGGAGATAAATATGGAATCATACAATATTTGGCCTTGAGCTACATTACTAGAGTAATTATGACTGCGTTATATGTATATGTTATAGTCAAAGCCCGAATTTCAGGCACTCCTAGGTTTGACTAGGCAATCCTCAGGTCTGACTGACGGTCTTAGTCAAAGCCCGAAATAAATTACAGTTTCGGCCTTTGACTAGTCAAACCTAGGAGAGACTAAGTTGGTCAGGCAAAGGTCGAAATTTAATTTTATGAAATCGGGGTTTGACTAGTCAAACCCCGATCAGCTATTAAAATGTCGTAATTTGTTAGATTAGGTTTATTAAAACGTCATTTTTTAATTTTAATGTTTATTATTTTTATATTGTCATAGTTAGAATAAAAAAAAAGTGTTCATTCTCACATGTTGAGGCATCATGGCATTTATCCCTGGTTGTACCAACATATTTTAAGCTTAAGATGTGCCTTAAGCTCAACTTTTGAAACATACGCGTTGCACCATTTAGTTTTGGATCAATTTTCAGCTTGTCACAATGGATTGCCAGGTGGAATGGATCGATAAGAATAAAAAATTATGGTGCAACGTAAGAGATACTTAAGTCAGCCCTACCCACAAGTTAAACTTAGCTAAGCTGGAGCTTAAGATTTGTTGGTGCAACCAAGCATTAGAGTTGCACAATACGTTAGATCTTTTACATTTACGTAATTTGAAAGAGCATTTCTTATTGCAGTAGCATTTTATAAATCTGTGTCATCCAAATTTAGAATCTTTTGTACTAATTTCTCTTAGAAATAGAGACAGCTTAACGTCTGGAACATCTTCGAAATTAGGAAATTTCTCTTTGCATCCTCTTATTTGATTTCTTGAAAAAAGTCTGTTTATTGTTCCGTATTTCGTACCAACTCTATATAAACCGTGAATTGTTTTATCTTGTATGCTACTCAAAATATCTCGAGCATCCTCTTTGGCTCTATCAAAGCTGGGGATAGGTATTGTTACAGTTTTTCCGATCGAAATTGGAGGACATTTTGTTCATTTAATTGTTTCATAGCATTAGCCTGGGCATGAAGACCTTCAATCGCATTTCCTTTATTTATTTTAATCTTTTCTGTCTTTGCACAACGCATGCTCGAACGCGTGCCAAGGAGATGCTCGAAATATTTTGGGTATCGTACAAGATAAAACAATAATTAATTGACGGTTTATATAGAGTTGGTACGAAATACGGAACAATGAACACACTTTTTTCAAGATATAAAATAAGACATTGCAAAGAGAATTTTCCAAATTTCGAAGATGTTCCAGACGATAAGCTGTCTCTAAGAGAAATTAGTACAAAAGATTCTAAATTTGGAGGCCAAGGATTTATAAAATATCACTGCAATAATAAGTGCTCTTCAAAACCATGTAAGTGTAAAAGGTCTAACGAATAGTGCAACTCTAAATGCCATAATACCTCAACATGCGAGAATAAACACTATTTTTTTTATTTTAATTACGACATTATAAAAATAATAAACATTACAATTAAGAAATGACGTTCTATTAAACCTAATCTAACAAATTACGACATTTTAATAGCTGATCGGGGTTTGACTAGTCAAACCCCGATTTCATAAAATTAAGTTTCGACCTTTGCCTGACCAACGTGGTCTCTCCTAGGTTTGACTAGTCAAAGACCGAAACTGTAACTTATTTCGGGCTTTGTAGTAAAAAAAGTAAAAATAGTACATTCTTTGACGGTTTTTGCTGTAAATTTTAAAACACCGCTGGGGGTGATTTTCACCCCTTCTCGGGGGTGAAAAAATATACGTCCACAATAACGGAATTCGATAAACTGACCAACTTTAAGCAACTTTTGTTCTATAGAGTTTTTTCACCAACTCAATACTTTTCGAGTTATTTGCGAGTGAACATGTTCATTTTTCAACAAAACAAATACGATTTTAGACACATTTTGCGCAAATAATTTAAAAAGTAAGTATTTTTATCGAAAAAACACTCTTAGCAAAAATATAGTCTGTAATAAAGTGAAAAAATGGTGTATGCGTGAAGTCTCTAAACCTACTAGAAGCAGAGTTATAGCTAAAGAAAAATAGGTTCATATTCGCCACATTCCAAAAAGAATAATTCAACGTGAAATATCCGAAAAATGAAGCAAATTTAGGAGAAAACTCATTATAACTTTTTTAGAGTTTAAAAAGCTTTATTTATGTTTTTATAAAGAAAGATTATATCACGAAATTTAAGCAAGTTACGCTCAAAATACAGTTGGTCCCTTTTGTTTTGGCAAAAAATAAATCTGGAAAATCACCCCCTAATTAGCAACTTAAATGAAATTAATCGTTAATGCTTCACAGGTTGCTTTATTTATGTTGTGTCTATACGATCTGTAACTTTCGTAGATTCAACGAGCTTATTTTTGAAAAAAAAAAATGATTTCTAATTAAACTTAAAAAAAATTATTTTGAAAAAAATGGTTTTTTTTTTCAAAATAACTTAAAAATTATTAGAGGTACCAAAAATTTCAAAAAAAGTTCGGCTTTGCTTTTCTGAATATTTTGTATTTTATTGTTTTTCTGTAAGACAAAGATTGGTTAAGATTTGGTGTTTCTAAATTTGCATACACTTGTGATTAGTGACTCGTTGAAGCCCTTTCAACTACAGCCCTTTCAAAAATAGGAACTTTGAACCGATGAAATTTACAGATCGTATAACTAATACATACACCAGTAAAGCAACTTGTAAAATGGTAACGAATATGTTCATTTGAGATGCTAATTAGGGGGTGATTTTCCCGATTTCCTTACCAACAAGAAAGACACCAGCTTTATTTTGAGAGTAACTTGTTTAATTTTAATCCTAGAAATTTTCCTATAATACAAAAATACAGATATTTTAAATACTTTAAATAAGTCGTAATGAGTTTTCCCCAAAAAGTCCTTCATTTTTTGGCTAATTCAGTTTAAAATATTCGATTTGGAATTTGATGAATATGAACCTATTTTTCATTAGCTGTAAGTCTGCTTCTACAAGGTTTAGATAACTAATACATTTCATACAACATTTTTTTCACTTTTTTACAGGCTATATTTTTACTAAGAATATTTTTTTCGAAAAAATACTTAGTTTTTGAGTTGTTTGCGAAAAAACGTCTAAAAACGTGGTTATTTTATTGAAAAATGAACATATTCACTCACAGATAACTCGAAAAGTATTGACTCGGTGAAAAAACTCTATAAAATAAAAGTTGCTTAGAATTAGTCAGTTTATCGAATTTCGTACTTATTTTGGACGTATATTTTTTCACCCCGAGAAGGGGTGAAACTCACCCCCAGGGTAAAAGCACATATCAGCACAATATCACTTTTTTCCTTTGACTTGTTAGCTATGTGTATGCCAAATTTCATGTTAATCCAGACGGTTATTTAAAATTTAGAGGTTTTGCAATATTTTAGCGTTAAATAACGTACTCAAATGTAAAACAGATAAGTGTAAATGTAAAAAAAATTGAAAGTTGTGAATTCCAAGTATCATGTCACAACAAATAGTAAGTAAGTACAACGTAATACTATTAATTCAGGCAAAAAACTCAATTCAGGTTAAACAAAATGTCTCTCGTTTTGAATTCAGTTTAATAAAATTTACATTTCTTTAATAGCTGTTGAGATTGTTTTTATTTCATCATTACCGGTAAAAGTAGATAATTGAAAACAATTTCCTACAGTTACCGTCGACTCTGGTAATTGTATACAATTATCAGTAATTGTATACAATTACCAATTATCTACTATGTATTACCGTTACTGTATATTGTGTCACCGCCATTACGTCAAAATTATGAATTTATGAAATTTCCTGTATATATTTATGCTTGGTTTTAATTAAAAATATTAACATATTAGTCATAATTATGTTATTCTTTTCTATTTAGTTATGGAGTTATTCTTGTACATAAAACCTAAATAAGGTATTGGTTTTTAATGTGAAATATAGAAATTGGTGTAGTCCCCAATTTATTTTTGTGCCTATGCGTCTTTTATCCCATACTTTTGGTGTCTTCCAAATGTACCTGTACCTTTTAGTTGTTTGTATTTTTTAAAACACTTTGCATTACCTTCGCTAATATTATCTTTGTATACTAGTGCTACCACCACAACAACTACTACCACTACAGCTACATCTTGCGACAGAAAAAGTCTTTGTCCTCCTGTTGGAAAGCCTGCCCAAGATGCTGGAGATAAATCCGAACGGTCTAGTAGTCCTGCCTTTGAATCCGACGAAGATAGTACAGCGCCCGTTCAAGAAAAGGACAAGGAAAAAGAAAAGGAAAGAGAAAGGGATAGGGAAAAGGAGAAAGATAGGGATAAGGATAAAATGTTGGCGAATAAGAAGAGGACGTCTGTTGTTGGAATGATCATGCATTCAAGTGCTCCTTTACACGTTTTTACAAACACTAGAGTAAATGGGGATTTGTCTCCTGCTAGAGGAGCAGCCAGGAATTCACAGACCCTTGTAAGTAAAATTAAGCCTCTTTATTAATACTAGAAGCACCAGAATTTGTGGATACCTAGAAGCACCGCAGCGGTCAAAATGAGGGGGAATTAGAATTTTCTATCGCCAGCCGTTTTTGTATTCTTGTTTACTTGATAAAAACCTATATTGAGTAATTTAAATAAATTATTAAATTAATTAAGCACAATTTACGCAGTAGCAAAATATTTCAATTTTGCTTGCATAAGACCCACACACAAATTTTTTACATATAGGTACATATGACAAATTTCACATATTTTTCACTTTCACTTTCACATGCTACGTCTTTTCTGTTCTTTTTTATGGTGTTGAATCATGGACCTTGAACGAACATATGTTCAGAAAATTAAAAAAAATTCGAGATGTAGCTATATCAGAGAATACTTAAAATTCCTTGGACTGACCGAGTCCACGGAAGTCAAATGATGAGGTCCTCAGAAGGATGTAGAAGAACCGAAAGGTACTGACCATCACCAAATCTCGAAAGTTACAGTACTTCGGATACAATATGCGAAATGAATCCTGATATTCCTTTCTACAAGCCATCCTGCAAGGAAAAATATTTGGTAAACGGGTCCAGGAAGAAGAATATCCTGCAGATAAGCCACATCAAGAAGAATATGCTCAAAAATAATATATACTTAAGTGAGTACATCAATGGATGTTACTGATATAATATAGTTACTAACCTGGTGTTCTAGCGCTGTTGTCAAATAACTCCCATCCTATGGTGTCGATAAAGGAATTCTCTAAATTGCTTTTCCTCTTACTTGGTTGGTCATCATTCCTGAAGAGGTATTTGAGTCTGCATTCGAAGTTACAGCAGCAGTACTAGGTATCTCCTCAATCACAACCTCATCTTCAGAATCACTAAAGGATGAATGTCCTCGATCAACTTTAACAGGCACATACTCGTGATCTTCATTATCGGATACATCTTCATCACATAAATCTACTTCAGATTCATTATCTCACAAATTCTTTAAACTCTCATAATAGTTCCTGCTCAGTCAAATATCGACGAGACATGATACATGATAATAGCAGAAAAGAGCAAAATCATAGTGAAAAATCAAAATACAGACGTTCAAACTTGCAAACAGTATACTCAAACTACCTAATAACAATTATTTCCGATGCATTTTATACATAAAATAAGTAGAAACTTCCCAGAAAAGTAAAACAATAAGTAGAATACCTCGTCATTAGGACCGCTTTTTTAGGTAGACATTAACCTTCAAAATGTAATTATACTAAGTACCTGTAAAGGAGAAATTTCAATCCTAAAATAAATATTAAAGTCCAAAATTATAAAATTTGTAAAATAAATACAATTGAGTAATACAGGGATCAAAACGAGAAAGCAGTCAAAATTACTGCTCTGGTGTTTCTAGGTAGACATTAGCATATCTTAAAAAATAATTACGATAAGTACCTGTAAAAAAATGTTATAATCTTCAAATAGATGTAAGAAAAGTCATAAATTATCAAGTTTCCAAGATAACTATGAATAAGTTATAAAGAGTGTCAAAAATAGGAAGCAGACAACATTACTGCTCTAGTGCTTCTGTTGTTAATCCTATTTATTTAACTAAAAGTAAAGATGATTCAGATTTGATCACGGAATAGGACCTCCACTATGTGCTTATACGTATTTTAAATTCAACTTATTCTCATCAGAGCACCAGTGGAGAAGCACTGAACTGGAACCAAATCTTTTCATCTCTTCAGTGTAATTAAGTAATTACAAATGACGCAACCAGCTCCATCTATGAATCGTAAGTCAAAATGAGGCAGGAACTAAAATTCCAATTGAGGAGCAGATTTTCAAATCTCACTTTGTCCATATATTCACATTATGAATTAGAGGTGATGTTGGATTCGTCAAAATATCATTTATTAATTTACACACACCTAGACATTCTATGAGTACTTTTTCACCTATATTTTTGACTTCAAAAATCACCTAGACAAACAAAACGAATTTTGTCCATTACCGAGAGACAAACAAATAGCACTATTTTGGACAAAATGCGATTAGTTTGTCTTGCAATACTATTTTACCATGTAACGACTTTATTGTGCATTTTATGTGTCAAATATTTTAATAAAAACTCCTTTTTTATACATGGCTTGAGCATGAAGCAGGAAGAGGTGAGGTAGAAATAAGTTCCACGTTGACTGACTTTTTAAAAAAGACTGATATAAGAAAGGATAAGTCCGCAAGCTAGGCTCTGATTGGACTTTGTATGACATAAAACATGCAGCACTTTCACTTAAAAAAGTTATAGGCATCAGTAAAACCAAACAAAACTGCTGGGAGAATAAAATCTTGTATAAAACCGAGGTTTTGTACAGAAATAATGACTCTTCTAAAACGTTTTTTTAGTATACTTCAGCCAAAAGACATGCTTTTAAGAAGAAAAAACTGTGAAGATGAAGAAAGTTGCTGCCTTCTGGAGGACGATATTCATGCTATATGATTTTTTTTAATTTTCTATATTGTTTTCCAAACAACATGCAGAAATGCATCTTTAGTTAATATCTTTTTTAATCATTTAGGGACAATCAAACTACATTTTGTCTTTTAAAGGCAATCAAATGACGTCTTGTCCATCAAAAAGTAATTTTTTTTGAAAAAACTAATAAAGTCTGTTGTCACTTATAATCAGGGCAAATTGATAATAAAAAAGTACACTTTATCATATTTTGTGTGTTTTTTTAACTCTATTAATAACGTAGTGGCAGTTTTTCTCATGTCCTGAAAAATGTAAACAATGGAAAAGTGCGGTTAGGAAAGTCTGCTCCTCAATTATTTATCCTCTGTGCTTTTTAAGATGGAAAAATAAAGCAGAACAGAGTGGTAAAATACTCGATAAGGGAATCTATAATTGCATTCACGACCTGTCGTTCACTGTGATAATATTCTTTAGCGAACTAGTTCGTATCCTATTCTGAGTTTCTATTTAAACTTCAACGATGGAGTCCAGGTGAATGGCGTAAATATCAATAGCATGAGACACGCAGATGATACGGTGTTGATTGCGGATTCCGACTTGGACCTACAACGGCTCATCGACAGGACGAACTCAGTCTTTGATCAATTCATGGCAATCAGAAAAAACCAGAATGTACCTCAATATTGCTCAATAAACGGGCACATTTTAAAACAAACCAATAAATTTAAGTATTGCTAATTTAACTATTGGTATTTAACTATTACCTGGGGTATTGAATCGATAGCAGCCTAAATTCTGATCTAGAAATAAGATCGAGAATAGAGCAGGCCAGAAAATCTTTAGAAAAAAATCAAAAGGCTGCTATGGTATTCGCTAATAAAACTCGAAATTCGACTACGTTTATCCCAAAAGTACGTCAGGTCGACGTAGTTGGTCTTCTCTATGTAGATGAAAGGTGGACCCTCAAATCTAAATCAATTGGAAGCCTTTGAAATGTTGATCTACCGGAGAATCCTCAAAATTTCATTCAAGTAACATACCTTAAACGAAGCTGCCTAGAATAAGCAAGGAACGACAACTTTTCGACACAGTGAAAGTTAGAAAAACATTTATCTAAACCAAATACTGAGAAATCATAAGTACCAATATGCTCAACTAATAGTAAAAGAAAATTACGATGGAAAGAGTAGACTAGGAAGGAAAAGTCTAGGCTAAGAAACATCCGACAATGGACAGGGATACATTTTCAACAGCTAATAGGAACAGCTGAAGACAGACAAGAGCATCAGTACAGTCAAACAAATCAGTGCAGTCAGAAAATGATTTTTAATAAATTGTTTTCGTTCTAGCCATCAGAGTAGATGACACCATTGTAGGCTTATCTACTATTTGAGTTGTAAACATTCAGGAGACGTTTGTTGGCCATTAGGTTTTGGTTGAATTTAGATATCCGTACCTGACGAATATACATATAAGATCGAAATCTATAGTACGGTTGTGGTTAAATTCAATAAAACGCTCTTCTATAAGATGTAAATATTTGCATATACAGAGTGGGCCAAAGAAAACAGTCCACCTCGATATTTGGCAGTATTTATTAGATTTTAAGGAAATGACGAATCAGGTAGGTTTTTGATCTAAGGGTGACACATTTTTACGGTACATACATCTGTCATTTGTCAACTCCCTACCCTCCCACATTCCCCGCCATTTATTTTTTAATAGGGAAAAGGGGTCGTGATAGGTTATTCAATTCCCTATTCAGTAATATTAATATTGACATATTTATTTATACAGGGTGCACAAGAAAAATTATTTTGAATTAAATTAATTGACACAAAATGAAGAATGTATGTAATTTATTTAACTCAAAATACATTCTACTGCTGACAGAAAACAGAAAAAATGTTTATTTCATAAATAAACATTGCTTGTTGCTTAAATTCAATATTCAATCTACCAAGAGGCAGATGGGTGGCAGCTTGAACATTAAAATTAAGCAAAAAGCAATGTTAATTTATCAAAAAACATTTTTTTTCTGACTGATTTTTTGACAGCAATAGAATGTATTTTGAATTAAATAAATTACATATATATTCTTCTTTTGTGTCAGTTAATTTAATTTAAATTTTTTTTTCTTGGACACTCTTACTTACTTAAGCCGTCCTCTTGTACCTTACGGTGTCGAGGTAAGTGGAGAAATGAGACGTCTCCATGCCTTTCGGTCGGTAGCTAGTCTTTCTGCTTCTCTCCACCCAATATTTCTTTTTCCGCAAGCCTTTCCAATATTTGCATTCCACGTTCTTGTTGGCCTGCCTCTTCTTCTTTTGTTGTCAGATGCCGCTTTCCATACCCTCTTTACAGTTCTACCTTCACTCATTCTCGCCATATGTCCGAACCACGATAACTGTTTCGTTTCAAGTCTGTCTAAGGTCCTTCCAACACCGCACCTTTCACGTATGTCTTCATTTCTTATACGATCACGTCTGGTCACCCCGGATACCGCACGTAAATATCGCATTTCGCATGCTTGGATTTTACTACGGATGTTGTCGTTCACTGTCCACGTTTCACTACCGTAGAGTAGCACCGGCTCGTATACGGTTTGAAATACTTTCATTTTTGTTTTCAGGCTTACTTCTTTCTTCCTAATAAAACTTTTATTTAGTGCATAGTATAATTTTGTTGCACTCATTACCCTGCTGTTTATTTCTGGTTCTATATTTCCTTGCCCATTCATTGTTGATCCTAGATACTTGAAGTCCTCAACTTGTGTAATGGTCTCATTATTCAACTTAACATTTATATTTTCTTGTGTTTTCGATATTACTAAAGCTTCTGTTTTTTCAATATTTATTCTCATCCCAAATTTCTTAAAGGCTTCATTCCAAACATTCACATTTACTCGCAAGTCTTTTTCTGATTTTGCCACAATAACCAGGTCATCGGCATATATCAACTCTGACACGCAAATTTGTTGAAGTTTATACACCCCAACCCTAGTTCTTTTTACCTTACCCCTGCATTCTTTTGCAATTTCGTCCATTAGAGTGACAAATAACAAAGGACTCAGAACACCACCTTGTCTTACACCTGTCCTTGTGTAGAATTCAAGAGATGAGCAATTGTTCGTTCTTACATTATTACGTGTACATTTATATATACTCTTTATTGCTTGGATTAACTTCGGTTTCACATTTCTACGGTTTAATATTTCCCAGATCTTGTTACGTGGCGCCCGATCAAATGCTTTTTCCAAGTCCACAAAACAGAGATACAACTTACTGTTATGCTCTAGGGCTTTTTCTGATAACTGTCTCACCGTGAATATGAGATCGGTTGTACCTCGCCCTGGCCTAAAGCCGCATTGGCTGTCATCCAGTGTGGCCTCGATTGTTTTTGGACACCCTTTATAAACAATTATGTTAATGTTTATATTACTGAATAGACATGAATAACGTTTCAAATAAGCTAGCACACATCCTCTATTCCCTATTTAAAAATAAGGGGTGGGGGAAATAGAAGGGAGGGTTTGACAAATGACAGATCTATTTACAGTAAGAATGTGTCCCCTTAGAACAAAAATCGACCTTTTTCGTCATTGCCTTAAAATCTAATAAGTACTGCCAAATATTGAGGTGGACTGTTTTCTTTGGCCCATTCTGTATGTATAAAAATATTGTATGACATTATAAATTTATAACTCAACGGAGGGACCGCAAACGTTCGGAAACAATTAGCGTCTGTTTGCAAAGACAATGACGTCGACTTTGCAAAGTAACAAGACACTTACTCAACACACACACTACACATTACTCCCTTACTTAGTAATAAGTTATACAATTACGTGGCTAAAGGTTCTATTTCTAAACCAAAGCCAGAATCAGAGAAAAAAAAATAAATTTATAATATTATACAGGGTGTTTCAAAAAAAGGTAACCCCGTCTCTAGGGTAGGTAAAAAACTGAAAAATAATTGGGGTTTGCTTAGTAAAAAATTTTTGTAACGCCATCCGTTTTCAAGATACAGGGCGTTGAAGAAAACAAATTTTTACGCATTTTTTACGATTTTGCCGAAACTACTGGCAACATTGTAATGAAATTTTATACGAATATGTTTTGGAAGCTGATACATCCCATGAATTTGTTTTTATATCTGATTCTCACAGAGGGCGCTAGTTACACGGATCGTACTAAGTATTAGTCAATATAACTTTTTAGGAGTATAATTATTAATCAAAATTTCAAGTAAACTTAAACATCATTCAATTTTACACGAAGAAGGTACTCTTGGTAAAACTCGATACTGTGTACCGTTTTCGGAATATTTTGATTTGAAAATTATGAAGTAATAATTGATGCTGGTATTAATGATAAAGTTCTAATAGGTATACCTCTATTTTCTTCAAGTGTGCCATGGAAATCTGACATTTATTGATTGTTATGACGATAAATCAACAATAATTAGAGTTTTAAAACCTTGTTTCAATATTTCAATTTTCAAAAATGCGTAAAATTTTTTTTCTTCAACGCCCTGTATCTTGAAAACGGATGGCGTTACAAAAAATTTTTACTAAGCAAACCCCAATTATTTTTCAGTTTTCTACCTACCCTAGAGACGGGGTTACCTTTTTTTGAAACACCCTGTATACAGTAAGCCAGTAGACACACGGGTACTTAATTGCTAGACTTATGGGCTAATCCGACACATATTCACATGTGATTTTTTTGTCTGTTATGTTATTTGACAGTTACAGTAGTATTGTTACTCTCCTTTCAGAGCGTAGGGGCACTATTTCTAGCCAATGCTTTTTGCAATTATTTTTTACTAGTAAATGTATTTATTTTTCCGAATCCTGAAAAAACAATAAATATTTTTAAAAACTATACACGCATAATGAAAGACAACAGACATTATTACCGAGGGACAAAAGTCACTCAGAATAAACAAATAGTTTCTTTTGAATGAGATATTTGAAATTAAAACCACACTAAATTTTTTCTTCTTTTTCACCCCTGTATCTTATTAAAATAAACATTATAGAAATTTTCAGGGACTTTCGGCCCTGGATAATGACGTAATCTTTCATTCTGCGTTTAAATTTTTCAAAAATACTTATAATATTAGTTTTCTCAGGACTCGAAAAAAAATTAATGCATTTAAAAACCATTGGCCCAAATTTTTGCGCATAGCCTCTTAAAATAACTTTATTCAAACATCAACAATGTTACAAAACTTTTACAACTTTATTACAATGGCATATAGGAAAATATATTGTAGAATAAATGAGCAAAATTGGTGAATCGGCAAATGAGCCTTGTATTGAAGGGCCTCCAAGAAGAACTCCAAGGCAGAGGCGTGCGGTCCATGGAAGCGGGGGAAGCGCCGCTTCCCTATTTATTTGTCGATATAAGAAAATATATTATTAATTAATATTTAATAATAATTTTTTTTCCATAATCCCAATAAATTACATATTACCTAGCCAATAGGCATTGAAAAATATTAAAAATTAATCGCGTACGAACGAACTCAATATGCACACAATTCAACTATTTGGTCCACTCCTGGCAGAAGCGCATCTCAAAATCGCCGGTTGTCATGCAGTTGTCCCTTTTAAAATTGGTCAGGGTTCAATGACCGCACCCACTAGTCGCGCGAATTTTGGTATGCCATGGAAGCGCTCGTTATATCGCCTTCCCGAAAGTGAGATGCTCCGACTGTTACTGTTGCTAAGGGGTGCTTAGGTATTACATACATTCGCTTAAAAAATATTTCGATTTAAATTTTTTGCAGAGATATTTCCTTTTACTGATCTTTTATTTGACATTTTACAGAAATCAAATAGTATTGCATTTTGTATAAGACAAATTGATGACTTTATTAATACGATAATTAAAAAAACGAGAGCAGTTTAAAAATATTTGGGATAAAACTGAACATATGGGGTTTGAACATGAAAGAAAAATAATGAGGATTGATAATTTCGGAGACAAAATGAATTCTAGCTTTCAAAATTTTAACGATTTAAAATTTGTAGAATTATATATAATCTTAATATTTCTAATTATAATTCATCAAAATTTCCCACAGAGGAATTTATGTCATTACGATTAAATAATGAAAATTTTTTGATATCCCAGCTTTGCATTCTCAGTTAAGTATCATTTATGAAACAACTGACTTGAATGATAAAGAAATACCCAGAAATCTGGGATTTCTTTATAACTACTGGTTTAAACAAGTCGCTGTGTGAAGTGGTCAAGTTGTGTGAATTAGTACTACTAACTATCCCAGCCACAAGTGCATCAGTTAAACGAAGTTTTGCAGTATTAAGATGCATTAAAAGTTTCAAATTAAGAGTTTAAAAGAAATTCAACAAGCGAAAACAGACTTTGAAAGTTAGCCCTATTATCCATTGAAAAATACTGCATTCAACAATTATCAGAAGTTGATAGGAGAATAGACCTCGAGTATAAATAAATGTCATTTTAGTGAAAGTTGTGTGTTGTGGAAAATGCCTCGGAGTATATTTTTTTTAAATAGGATTCTTCTTTAGAAAACCAAGCCCGGCGTGAGGACTCAAGGCCCGAGCTAGCAATACAGATCAATGATAGGTCACTAGTCACTAGAAATAGCGGGAATAGAATGCCTAACGCATTCACTAGTCACGGATTTAGTGTGTGAGTCCTTGTACGCAGGGTGTCTCACATAATTAAGTACTTTGCTGATAGAGAGCCCCTGCGCATCAGAGTGTTATCAGGTGGAAAGTTGCTCGACGCTCGACCCTTAAGAAAATATTTTTATATCCTTATTGAATCGCTTCCCCTTTCGAAAAAGTCACCGCACGCCACTGCTCCAAGGAAAAAAAACTATAAACAAATACAACTGTTCTATAAACTGTCAACACTCTAACGTTTATATACATTTTCTGACGTTCTAAACGTCACTAGGCATTTCTAGGTTATTCCATGACATATCGAATATTTTCCAAATTTTTTTTCCAAGGGTACTTCTCGGCATAAAATTGAACAGTGCAACAAGTGAAGGATTATAGGACTGTATTTGCTCAATGTGTCCGTGTGTCTACTAGCGTGACGGTTATTGTATAAAACAATGTATTTGATGCTTTCAAAACAGTATATTAACCACATTTTCCTTTTTAGCAACGGCCCGTGCTCGAGAGACCCACTCTTCTCCAAATCACCGAAAGAGATCCCTTGGTCGATTCAAAAAAATCAAAAACTTATACGGTAGGTGTAAAACCCCCTCCACCTGACCATCCAGCTGCCATTGTAAATAGCAAAAGTTACGACAGTACCCTGCAACCACATGTAGATAGTAAAAAACCCTCCAACAGCTTAATTTATAAAACCCATTCAACTTACGACCTCCTGTTAGGCTTAGACAGCGCCGACCTGCGTTATATGGATGAAAGTTCAGTAGTAGTCCCTTCCCCTACATTAGAAAACCCCCCTCCGCCTTTAAGTAATACAAGCTCTCCTCGTGTTGTGCAGGGTGAGCAGAAGCTTCAGACGGAAGTGACGATCAGTGCTGACCGGCCGATTACGTCAGTGGTCAATGAAGAGGATCGCGTAGGGGAGACTGAGGATAGTTCGCCGCTAGGGGGAATCTCAGCTATAAGCCAAACAGGTAAAAACGGTCCCTTTAATACCTCTTGTAATAATAAACCGAGGTTTTGTACAGAATCCGTAGACAATCCCAAAAGAGTCTTCGTTAAGTCAATAGGAAAGAGACTGAAAGCCAAAAAGAAGACTTTGGGTCCACTGGGCTTCGGTAGGCAAAAATCCAAATCAGAAAATCGAGCTAGGAAAGCCTTGAGGACCATATCCTTTATTTTGGGAGCGTTTGTCGTTTGCTGGACTCCATACCATATCTTTGCGTTGGTCGAGGGGTTCTGCACGGACCCTCCTTGTATCAACAGCCATATTTATATGTTCTCGTATTTCTTATGCTACGCAAATAGCCCTTTGAATCCGTTTTGTTACGCTTTAGCCAATCAACAATTTAAGAAAACTTTTACTAGGATTTTGAAAGGAGATTTCCACTTAACTTAGGTGACTTTTTGTAATGTTTACAATGTGATTAGAGTTGTGTTGCTGAAGGCTTGTTGTGGGAAATGCTTTGTGAAGTGTTTTATTGTATTTAAGATCATTTTTGCAACGGTATTTTTTATTTTTCTAAATTATATTGGGATATATTTTCTTTTTCTTTAGTTATATAAATCTAAAAAAATATATGAAACGAAACAATTTAATTTTTAAATATATGTAACAGGTAATCAAATAAATAAAAAAAAATTACTGATCCATAGCTACTTATCAATGAATTAGTTCAAAGAATATCAAAATTTCGGAAATCCCATTAAGCGTAATTTGTAACTATACTAAATTTACAATCAAAATGCAGTAGAAATAAACAAACCAAGACACGCTAAATGCTAGCACTCCCGAATAATAATTTACAATGTGTATAGAGAGTGGAACCTCGTTCTTCTTCTTCTTTGAGTGCCTCTCCTATCGGAGATTGGATATCATTAGGGCGATTCTAATTTTATTTACTGCTGTTTTGAACAATTCGTTAGTGGTACAGCCAAACCACTCTCTCAAATTTCTCATCCAGGACATTCTTCTACGGCCTGGATTTCTTCGTCCTTGGATTTTTCCTTGCATTATATTTTGTAGGAATGTGTACTTTTGTCCTCTCATCAGGTGGCCTAAGTATTCAAGTTTTCTCTTTTTTATACTCCGTAGAACTTCTGGCTCGTTATTTATTCTGCGTATTACTTCTTCATTTGTAATTTTATCCACCCAACTTATTCGTAGTATACGGCGGTAGCACCACATCTCAAAGCTTTCAAGATTTTTAATATTCCTCTGTTTAAGAGTCCATGACTCCATACCGTAGAGCAAAGTACTGAATACATAGCATTTTAACATTCTAGTTCGTAGATGAATACTAATATCACGATTACAAAATAATTTTTTCTTAATAACCTCGTTAACTCGGATTAATCGGGACCGCTTCCGATCCGGGTTATCGAAAATCCGGGTTAGCGGGAGAAAATGGTAAAAATTAATAAAAGACGGTATACGTACAGATAGTTGGCGTATTCCATGACGTTTTTTCCATCTATCCAGCCAACCGTGATTCGCAGTGAAATTTGGTTCACAATCAGGCAACATTTTATTCAGCTTGAGTGCTGATTATTGAATAATTGGTTCAGACACTGGTAAACCACGTTCGCGTTCCGCACAAAACCTCACATACAAAGCGTCGTCGAGAGTCTCATTTTTAACTTTCTTAGCTTTGCTCCGATTGTACAAACTGCCTTTTGTTATCATTTTAAAACAAAATTCTTCGATTTTAGTTCTATTTTCCTTTTAATCCGATACTGTCTATTTACCGACACCATACGATGCTGCAATTGTTTTTAAAGATTCGCCTTTATCAATTCTACCTAATGCTTCTAGTTTCTTTTTCATTGTCACTACAACATTTTTACGTTTTGTTGCACGCAACAACACTTTACGTTTTGTTGCAGACAAAAAAAAACACGCAAACACAAAATTGAATAGATTTACAAACGGTTACAGAACGGAAGCGAACAATACGACTGTACTACACACAATAATACGGTCTCAATCAATCGCAACGATGTTATGTTATTTAATAACAGTGAAGACTAAGACCACTGTTTAAAAAATAATTTTTTAATAGTCTTTTTAAAACAGATGTAAGACAGTTTGAAATAAATAAAGGATACTACAGGTGTCTGTTGTTTCCGATAACAGGACAATGAACGTCGTGTGCCATGAGTCATTTTTACTATCGTATATGTAGTTCAAATTACACAAATACCCATTATCTCTCAAATATTACATTACATACATTTTTATTGTTGAAATGTTTGTCTGATAAAAATCGGTCCGTGTTAGCCGGACTTCCGGGTTATCGGGGGCCGACTTACCGGGGTTCCACTGTACATTGTAAATCCCAAATTATGATTTCCAAAGGTGTAAATTATGATTCGGGAGTGCTCCCAGTAGCATTTAACCTCTCTTGGTTTCTTTATTTCTACTGTATTTTGATTGTAAATTTAGTATAATAACATTATTTTAACTATACCCTGTTTTTAAACCAGGAGGACACTGGAATAAACTTGCCTGAGGTTGGATCAATTACAAACAAGCATTACCTCTATTTATGGTCGACCTTGATCGGCGTGAGGTCTTCCATCGTTTGTCGGTAAATGAACACGGTTCAACGGAAATCAGAAGCTGATACAAACCCTTCCCACTAGAATAGGGACTGGTATGGCCAGTGCTGTGGTAATTTTAATATGGAGTATTCTAACAGCATTGCGTTGGAATTTTTATCCATGTATAAATTAACCAATTTATTAAAATTTCTACCACCAACACTGTTGGTGTACTTGATTGAACACGTTACATTGAATAGTCCGACCGAGTTTATAAAAAATAAATATTTATTAATTTCAGAGTTTAGCAAGAAAAAAATCGCCAAATAGAAGAGGATTATTGGGACGACCGAGGAAAAGATGGTCAGACAATATCAATTGAGGCTAAAAACTGAAGTAAAACAGGCATTGAGCCTATTTATAAAGTAGGAAGGAGGAGAAGAAGAATTCCAGAGTAACGTGGGGTGAAAATTGTGCTCTATTTTCTTTTCTCTATTATCTAGTTTAAATTTTTCTTTGTCAACATAAACTGATGAAGAGTGCCACACCAAACTCCATCTGATCCCGGCTTTATTCTTCTTTTTCTTAACTCAGGCGAGACTCGTTAGTCTCTGTCACTTGGTCATACACCCTTTGTATCATACCTTGTTTATTTCCTTAAACTCTAATCTGTGACTTCAACGAAAGGCCTACAGTTTTCTTATTGGTAGTTTTAGGATCTCTTTCGGTTCAAACCTCATTTGACCAGTGAATTACTGCCTTAAATCACCTAGCACACTGCAATGGAATAGTATGTATATGGCAGTCCCTTCTTCCATTTTGCACTTTCTGTACCATAGTTCATTCATCTTACACAGTTTGTATAGGTGGTTTCTTGAACGGTAATGTCGAATCACCATTTCAGTGGCCGTTTTGATCTCTCATTTATTGAGGTTCATCAAACTATTCGAGAGTTTTTTATCAATATTCTTGATTATTTTTTATTCCTGATTTGACCTTGAGTGGTTCTCCATCTTTTTATGATTCTTTATCAGCCATTTCTGAACCTCGTTTTTCGTAGCATCTTTAGTGATGCTACAGAAGGGTTCTGGGCCTTCAAAAGAAATACAATAATAAGAAGAAAACCAAGATACAAGAAATAAAAATATACAAAATGTTAACGTTGAAACTACAATTCTTTATACCTACTTGATTTTAACAAATATTTGGCAGCTATGATTAACAAGGTTTAACAGCGTAGGCACAAAATTTACTTGCAATGCTTTTTAAATCCATTCATTTTTTTCAAATCCTGAAAAAATAATAAATATTTTTGAAAAATTTAAACGCAAAATAAACGATTACATTATTACCAAAGGCTGAAAGAGGGATAACAGTTGTTGAAAAAAAAAACGGTTTTCGGTTATGGGTACCGGTTTCTTTACTTACGGTGTTAGCCTGGCAGTTATAACCGGTCAAAAAAAAACCCGTCAACAAATTTCGGTAGTATGTTTAATACGTAGATATAATACCTTTTAATTCCTAATAATTATTCCTAACAATTATGTATTGTTTAGAAATTACATATATCTAATATGGAGATTCCTAAAAGTATTTCCGTATTCATAATCAAACATACAAGAATATCAAGTACCTACTCAAGTATAAAAAATTATACTCAATGATGGTTGGGCCATTTCAACCAGATCACTTACAGTTTCATGTAAATATTATGATCTAAATACCTATTCCCAAACCATAATAAACCAAATTGTTTGCTAATGGCTGATGTGGCACTTTCGTCCCGTTTTTTATTTAAATGAAATTTAAATTATGGTTGCTTGGAATAAGTACTATATTATTTACATATGATTGCGATCGAAAATAGATGTAAATCTCTTCATTTTTTCTCTGAATTAATTATTTTCCAGAGGTAACTTATCTGGTTTTTCACCGGTTATTATTTTAAAAAGAAAAACCGGTTATAACCGGAACAAAACACCTATAAAACCAGGTATTGCGAAATAAAAAACGGGTTTTAGGTTATAACCGGTAGGTTTTTCCTATCCCTAGCCTAAAGTCTCTTAGAATAAACGAAAGGTTTGTTTTGAATAATATAATTGAAATTAAAAATTACACTAGATTTTCTCTTTTTTTCACCCATGTAACTTATTCAAATAAACATTATAGAGGTTTTCAGGAACTTTCGGAACTCTGTAATAATGTAGTCTTTCATTCTGCGTAAAAATTTTTTAAAAATACTAATCAGTTTTCTCAGGATTAGAAAAAAAAATGAAATTAGAAAGCACTGCAAGCAAATTTTGCATCTACTCACTTAATTGCTAATATCATTGTTGATTGAAGTAATTTACATTAAGAAAAGATGAATCTTTTCTATTGGGATGAGCTTTTTAGATACCATTTTTAAATTTTTTCACAAATATCTAATACAATATAGGCCGAAATAAACAGTACAGAAACTGAAAAATAGGTTTCTCTTTCTGCATGATGTCATACCCAAATTAACTTGTATAGACCTGCCAAGTAAATCTTAAAAATTAATAACTATTAATAATTGTTAAGAATTACTTGACAGGTATATACAAGTTAATTTGGGTATGACAGCGTGCAGAAAGTGAAACTTATGTTTCAGTTTCAGTACTGGTTATTTCGGGCTATACTGTATATCGGAAAATTCATTAAAAAAACATAATAGTTAATAAAATAATGGACTTTTTAATCCCAAAATTTTATTATTTACATACTCTAACTAAAGTGATCTTAAATAGAATAGAATAATTTTAAAGAAATCTAATATATTATAAAGATTGGTTCACATGAATTTTTGTAAACCTCGGGGTAATTTATTAAAAAAAAAAATAAAAATTGACAATACTTTTAACTATTTATAGAAACACAAGGAGTAACTAGTACGTAGGAAATTCATATTTAGGCAAATTTTCTAAGATTATTCGAAAGTCGCTTATTTTTTGGCATTATAGACTTATAATGTTCTATAAGAATAGTGAAACCAATAATAATCAAATCGATTTTTAAATTAATAAACAAAATCAATAGCCATTGTCAAAATAAAAATCAAAACAAAAGTGTTTACATGTCATTACTGAAAGTTCGATATGAGTCCAAAGATTAAATGATTAATTAGTATTTTTTAATAATATTTATAATTTTCAAGGTCCAGTTTCACCAACAACAAATAAATCAATGAATAGCTATTGATCGAATAAAATTATCAGACTTTTATATTTATATTTGGTTTCAATACAATTTTGATAAATTAAAGTTAAACTGGCGAATTTACTGTCTTGTAAATATTTACAGCGAGATTAACTTGCCAATTTATTCGAAGAGTAAGTATTTACTATTTGATAAATTAGTAAAATAGGTCTTATTTGACGTTAGTAAAATGGATAAATGTCAGTTTATTGGTCGAATAACTTTATTCATAGTATAAACTACTATTTGTCGTTGGTGAACCGGCCATGAGATATAAATCCATTTTATAAGTTCTCAAGAATGTTGTACTGCAATATTGGTAGCATATACATATACTCAACCCAACTTACCTAATATATGGAATCATCTAATATTTTTTATTATTTTAAGCGAATTGATATAAATTAAATTTTCTTCCATCGTATCTCTCAGTAGCCTACCTACAGGTTTTATCAACATAACTGCGAGCTATTAAAGTTAGTGTGCACCTACATTGGATCCGTTTTTCTCCGATCCGATCAGATCAGTCAGATCAGATCCGATCCGATCCGACAGGCGGCACCTACATTGGATCCGTATTTCTCCGATCAGATCAGATCCGATAAAACCTGTTTTCCGGCGAAGGCGCCTACATTGGTTCAGTAATCTTCCGACCACCGACCACCGACCACCGACAATGATGAAGATGTGTTATTAATTTGTTGGCTGTTGTTGGAAAACAACGTTCTTAAAAGACGCAGAAAAAAAACGTAGATGGATGCATACATTTAATAAACACAGATCTTTAGGAGAATTTAATATAAACAAAAATCTACGAACTATCCTGATAAATTTAAAATCCTATTTCCCATTTTATCGTCACAAGAATGTAAAATAATTCATGAGAAAAGAAAAAATATATTGATTTATTACAAACTAGTATCCATCCCAATAAAACTCTTTACCTAGAGGCACAGAATAGGGTGTTTCCTATTCTGTGCGAGAGGTATAAATATAAATACAGAGATTTTGCCACCATTATATTCAAGACAACATTATAAAATATGTATTGTTGTGATCTTGATTATTGATATGAGATGATAATTTTATATGTCATTTAATTTAATCAATGCATTACTAATAATCTAATTAATTTACCAGATCACATATCAATATGTTTTCAATCTCAGGGCTTTTTATAAAATTAATTACTTACATACGTGGCTTCTAAGTATTTCTTAATGGTTCCTAATCGGGATAGGAAAGAAAAGAGTAAAATAATAACACATATGGGTTACAATTGTAATCAAAATATTGTTTATTTTATTTAAATGGCAATCACTGCTTAATATTTGCTATATCTTATTATTCTTAAACATAACATTTACACATGGGAATCTTATTTCCTTTTGATTTCCAATTGAAAGTTTTTATTAACATTTAACTATTATGATTTATTAGCAACAATTCTATTTAAGTTTGATGAAGCTTTTCTGATATTATTGATTATGTTTCTTCAATTTTAAATGTGGTATTTACTACGAAAAAACCCATACATTCATGTCCAAACAAATGAGACTGACCTTTTTCTGGTGCACTGAGAATGTCTTCACACAAGACCCGTTTCCTGCTATCCTTGGCTGCAATCAAAACCTCGTCCTGGCTTCCAGTAATGTTCTCCTCTGAAACTAGCTCGTATAGCTCTCGTTTCCTGCTTCTGTCGTGATGCTGTGTTCTACCTTTTTCGAAACTGCAATCAGCTACCGGGAACTCTTGGCTCAAGGAGGTTCTTTTACTCTCAAACCTGGCCTACCTCTCGTTCTACGATAGATACTCCACACTCACGGAACTACACAGGCTTTCTCACTCTCCGTACACTACCGTCTACTACTCGACTTCACTTCTCCACCGCTCAAAACATTCTGATCTCTATTTGTCATTCATTCCCCTACTTTCTAAATATCCCTTCCAGATTCACAAATCAAACTTCCACCACCAACTCTCATTCGCAGTATTCCTCAAAACCAATTTTTAAACTTTCTAAATATGCTTAATGGATTTCAAAGAAAATAGTTAATTCCCATTCTAAAATTACTTTCTACTATATACAAATTTTAATGACCTATTCTCTATTTCCACTTAGTCTTATTTAGCATCGGCTAATGATCGATCCTTCCGCGAACAACGATAATGACCTATTAACGATTTCACTTGAGTCTTATTTAATCACTTCTTAAAATTAAATATAACAATTTGTTGTATACAGGTTGTTCTAAATTTATATGCCCGTGGTTGAGAAAATTGAAAATATTTTATATTAAATTGAATTCTGTTTATAATTATCAAATTTTAATTTTCATATCAAATAGAAATATAACAAATCCCCGCCTTGTATTCGATAAAATTTATCTGCATTTTTAAATAAATTTTCTCGAGGGCAAAACCAACTCCCTGTATATTTCCTTACTTTAATCTACGTCTTATATCCTAACTTACTATCTACTTCATGTAATTCTGTCTTTTATTCGTGATATTTGTATACATCGTGAATATTATAAATTCCTCGGATCTTTTCCGAGTTCCTGTGCCTCAACTCATAACTATTTATCCCATTTTCATTATTCACGATATACGGGCCTTCGAAAACAGGCATCAACTTTGCGCAAATGCCCCCAGGAAGATTTGATACTCGTAATGCCCTCACGAGTACTTTTTCACCCTTTTGGAAAGTCACTGGTCTTCTTTTTCTATTTTGTTCCTGTCTTTGGATATATTTTTCGTTGCTTCGCCGTAATCTTCTCTGTACGGTTTCAATCACCTGGTGATATTCTTTTGGCTCTTGGTCTTCCCATGGCCTTATCGGCAGTACACCCTTCATGATGTATTCTGGGGTCTCTTTTGTTACTGTGCTCGGAATTGTATTTAGATACCTTTCTATTTCCGCCATTTTCCTGTCCCAGTGGCGATGTTGACCATCTGTTGCAATGCGGAGAAATTTCGTCACTTCCTGTATGAATCGTTCCGAAGGATTACTCTGTGGATGCCTGATGCTGACAAAATTTGTCTCTATTCCTCGTTCTCGAAGTTGTCCCTTGAAACGATCATTTCGGAAATACGTTGCATTGTCCAGTAGAATCTTTTTTGGTGTTCCTACTATGGCTATAAAATTGTCGATTTTTCTTAATATTTCTTCCCCCTTTGTGGTGCGGCAACTATATAATTTTACGTATTTTGAAAACACATCCACCATTACCAGAATATGTTTGTTCCTTTTAGTGGTCATAATTAGATCGCTTAACATATCTATTGCTACAATGTCTAGTTTGTTTCGGGCTTCAATATTTTTGGCAACATTTTCGTTTTTGAAATTCCGACTCTTATATTTTTGACATACATCGCACTTCTGGGTAATTTCCTTTGCAATGCGGTAATCCTGTCGGCTGATGTAATTTTCCCTAAAAACGAGCCAAACTTTTCTGCTACCGATATGCCCATTGTCCTCATGTAATTTCTTTATTATCTTTTCGGCCAATGTCTGTGTCACTAAATATAGTTCCTTTCCGTCTATTCTCTTAAAATATATGTTATTTTCTGCTTCCGCTCTTCTTTTCTCTCTTTCCTCTAGGTCTTCCTGGTTTGTCCTTATCTCATTTAACGAATATATCCCTTCTTCTTGTATTAATCTATTTAGTCCCACCTGTAGAGTAATTGTTTCCTTTTTTCCGGTGTCCTCATCCCGTGTTAGAGCGTCGGCTATTATGTTGTCTTTTCCTTTTATATATCGGAACTCAAAATCATACTCCTGTAATAATAGAATGCCTCTATGTATTCTATTATTTACTAATCTATTCTTCATGATATGTACTAAAGCTGCATGGTCTGTTTCGATTGTGAATTTTGCTCCCAATAAGTAAAACCTCAATTTGTTTACGCAATATAGTACACTGGCAAACTCCAATTCTGTAACACTATATTTTCTCTCATGTGTTTTAGTCACTCGAGATATAAAACATATCGGTACTTCTTGGTCGTTTTGTATTTGAGACAGAACTCCTGCAAATTTTTGTATGGACGCATCAGTTCGGAGTATAAAAGGTAAATTGTAAATGGGGTGGTATATTTTCGTTCCTTTTGAGAATTCTCGTTTTAATGTTTCGAAAGCTTCCTCCTGTTCTTCTTTCCAATTCCATTTTATTCCTTTTTTAAGCAATTTTATCAGAGGGATTTCCTTTTGGCTCAAATCGGGAATCAGCTTTTTAAAATAATTTATCGTGCCAAGAAAACCTCTCAATGTTTTCAAATTCGTTGGTCTTGGGTATTCATCTATGAGCTTGACTCTGTCTTCGGCTAATCTTACTGTTTTGGTGTCCAATTGAAAACCCAAATAAATGACTTCTTTTTGAAAAAATTGACATTTTTCAATGTTTAATTTCAATCCCGCTGTGTCCAATTCTTTCAGAATTATTTCTATGTGTTCCAGATGACTCTGAGTATCTTGTGAAAAAATTAATAAATCATCGATATAATGAACTATGAAATCTTCATGGCGATTCAAAATGGTATGTAGAGCTCGGACGAGTGCAGCACAAGCACTCTGCAATCCAAATGGCACTACCTTAAACCGGTAGACAATACCATCAATAGAAAAAGCGGTGTAGTTTCTACACTTTTCAGCTAACGGTATCAACCAAAAACTGTGTTTTAAGTCAATTTTCGAAAATATGTGTGACCCGGTGATTCTTCCAAAAATGGCCTCGATGTTTAGAGGTGATTCATATTGTGATACAGTGTGCTGGTTGATATTTCTGGCATCTAAACATAATCTCAATTCTCCATTGCTTTTCTTTACTATCACAATCGGGTTAACATACGGTGAATCACATCTTTCGATGATTTGATCTTCCAACATTTTATTTATTTCTTCTTTCACCTCTTGTCGATACTTGTATGGAATCGGGTAAGTCTTTGATCGAAAATTTCCCAAGTTTTTCACCTCAAATGAATGTTCGTACTTTTTCGCCACTCTGTTTTCCTCATTGATCAAATTTTCGTAGTTTCTTAACATCAACCGCAATTCTTTTTCTTTCCCTTCTCCACATATCAATTTTCTGTCTTTTTTTTCAGATTCTTCACACATGTTTACCGTGCATTCTGCATCCTCGTTTGCATATACCTCCTCTTCAAATACTACTGTTTCAATCATATTCTTTTCACTTTCATTTTTTAGCTTTATTTCTTCTTCTCCTGAGCTCGTCTCTTCTTTTGAGGAATCCCAGGTTTCCTTTGTTTCTGATACTCTCAAACTTTCTTCTTCTGGGCTCAACTCTTCTTTTCAGGAGCCACAGGTTTCATTTTCTTTTATCCTTTTCCGACCTTTTCTCCTTTTTTTTCTTTGTCCTTGCTTCGCTGCCAAATTCATTTCCACTGTTTGTTCTTTACCTGATTCGTCCGTATTTTGTTTCTCATGTTCCTTGTCCTGTTCTTTTTCTTTTTCTTCTGTTAGCTTCATCGTATTATTTTTAAAATCTATCACTACATGTTTTTCTGCCAATTCGTCAACTCCTACTATCATGTCATGTGACATATTTGGCATTATTACACATTGTAGTGCATACATATTCTTACCCAGTCGTACCATTACTCGTATGCCTTCATTTATAGTTGCCAATGTCCGTTTGTTTGCGCCCACTAAATTTACCCTAGGTATTTTGTAAATTAAATTTGTTAAGTTAACTTCTTCTATTAGTTTTCTGTTGACCAATGTTATTTCAGATCCAGTGTCTATCATAATTTTAATTGGTTTCTCGTTGATAAATCCATCCACAAATTTTAAATTAACTCCATTTTTCTTTTCGTTGTTTCCTGCCAATTTAATAAACTCCTTGGGGTGACAAAAGATTCCTGTTTGATTTTTGGTTTTTAGTGAGCGCCGTCGTGAAAAGACGCCGGTTGCTCATCGTTGTTTATATTTTCGTCATACTGTCTCTCTCCGTCATATTCATCTGTCTGGGTATTATTTACTTCTCTTCTATTTTCTCTTGGTCTGTCGGATCTGTTTCGGTTTTCTCGATATCCCTGTTCATTTTGTCTACCATTATTTCTGTTTTCTTGATTTGAGCGTGTGGTGTTTCTATTCTGGTATTCTCGATTTCTATCCTCATTCCATTGCCTATTTCTTTGTTCATAATTTCCTCTTCCGTTGTCTCTATTTTCGTTTTCCCTTCTGGGATTAAAATCTCGTCTTGTATAGTCCCTCCTATTTTGATTTCTATCTCTGTAATCTTGTGTTTCTCGGGGCCTGTAATCTTCTCGCGACCTTCTTGATTTTCTTTCTCTTAGACGTGATTCTCTTATTTGTAGGAATTGGCATAAACTATCTATGTCTTTGTAATTTTGCAATGTGATATGGTCTTCCAGCGTTTCCTCGAAATGTCTTGCAATCAGTTCGACTAATTGTTCCGATGAGTAATTATATTGTAAATGTTTTGCATTATTGTAAATTTGCAAAGCATATGTCCTTTCTGATACACCCATCCTATCATTGTATTTCCCATTTTGCAATTCCTTGTTAATTTCCAATTGTTGGACCTTTCCCCAGAAATAATTCAAAAATTTTTGTTCAAATTGTTGCCAATTGCCGAATTCTTCTTCTTTGCTATCGAACCATAGGCTTGCTTCATATTTGAGATGGTTTCTGATAGTTTCTTTTGCTGTTTCGAAATTTCCGATGTGCTGTATTTTCTTTTTCAGGCTATTTATGAACGGCACTGGGTGTAATCTTCTTACGTCCCCGCCAAACCTTATCTTCACGTCATCTGTGCTATGTATAACCATTTCTCTTCTTTCTCCGACATTTTGTTGAGTATTGATTTCCGCAATCTTTCTTTCCACTTCTTCTATGTCTGCTTGAATAGCGTTTTGCAACTTGTTTTCCAAATTTTCCATTTCTTTTTTCTGGCAATTCGTTATCTCCTTTATTTTATTTTGAATTTTCATTTCTTGTTCTTTCATGTGATCCTTAATTTTCATTTCATACTTTTCTATGCGTTCCTCCATTTTCTTGTTGTTCTCTTCTATGGCTTGTTTTGTTTCCTTCAGATTTTCTTGCATTATTCTTTTTGTTTCATCCATTTTTTGTTGTGTTTCATCCATTTTTTGATCCACTTTATCCATTTTCTTTGATGTTTCTTCCTGATTTTTATCCATTTTTTGTTGTGTTTCATCCATTTTCTGTTCTATTCTTTGTGACTGGAGTTGCATCATTTGTAATAATTTATCTATTCCTGATAATTCTTGCTGTTCTGATGCCATGATTGTCGTGTCTAAAATATCTTCTTGGTCTGAATTATTCTCTTGATTTGAATGTTCTTTTTGTTTTTTGTTGTCTTTGCTTTGGCTTCTTGTCACAGACATTTGTTTTCAAGAAGTACTGTCCCCGCCAAATATGAAATTTTACTAGTATGTTACCAAGACGACTTTTTCTCACCCAAATATTATAAATTGTCAATAAATATATCAAATGTAAATATCGTAAAAATAAAATATTAAATCAGTCATGTAAAATTTGTACCTAAAGAGATCTAAAATTTTATGTTATCAAATGTAAGTATCTCACTTTTTACCACAGGCATATAAATTTTCAAATACCGGCTTTACTCTTTCTATCCTTCAAATTTGCCACTAGAAATACTTTCAAAATGCCCCACGTTGGGCGCCAGTTGTTGTGATCTTGATTATTGATATGAGATGATAATTTTATATGTCATTTAATTTAATCAATGCATTACTAATAATCTAATTAATTTACCAGATCACATATCAATATGTTTTCAATCTCAGGGCTTTTTATAAAATTAATTACTTACATACGTGGCTTCTAAGTATTTCTTAATGGTTCCTAATCGGGATAGGAAAGAAAAGAGTAAAATAATAACACATATGGGTTACAATTGTAATCAAAATATTGTTTATTTTATTTAAATGGCAATCACTGCTTAATATTTGCTATATCTTATTATTCTTAAACATAACATTTACACATGGGAATCTTATTTCCTTTTGATTTCCAATTGAAAGTTTTTATTAACATTTAACTATTATGATTTATTAGCAACAATTCTATTTAAGTTTGATGAAGCTTTTCTGATATTATTGATTATGTTTCTTCAATTTTAAATGTGGTATTTACTACGAAAAAACCCATACATTCATGTCCAAACAAATGAGACTGACCTTTTTCTGGTGCACTGAGAATGTCTTCACACAAGACCCGTTTCCTGCTATCCTTGGCTGCAATCAAAACCTCGTCCTGGCTTCCAGTAATGTTCTCCTCTGAAACTAGCTCGTATAGCTCTCGTTTCCTGCTTCTGTCGTGATGCTGTGTTCTACCTTTTTCGAAACTGCAATCAGCTACCGGGAACTCTTGGCTCAAGGAGGTTCTTTTACTCTCAAACCTGGCCTACCTCTCGTTCTACGATAGATACTCCACACTCACGGAACTACACAGGCTTTCTCACTCTCCGTACACTACCGTCTACTACTCGACTTCACTTCTCCACCGCTCAAAACATTCTGATCTCTATTTGTCATTCATTCCCCTACTTTCTAAATATCCCTTCCAGATTCACAAATCAAACTTCCACCACCAACTCTCATTCGCAGTATTCCTCAAAACCAATTTTTAAACTTTCTAAATATGCTTAATGGATTTCAAAGAAAATAGTTAATTCCCATTCTAAAATTACTTTCTACTATATACAAATTTTAATGACCTATTCTCTATTTCCACTTAGTCTTATTTAGCATCGGCTAATGATCGATCCTTCCGCGAACAACGATAATGACCTATTAACGATTTCACTTGAGTCTTATTTAATCACTTCTTAAAATTAAATATAACAATTTGTTGTATACAGGTTGTTCTAAATTTATATGCCCGTGGTTGAGAAAATTGAAAATATTTTATATTAAATTGAATTCTGTTTATAATTATCAAATTTTAATTTTCATATCAAATAGAAATATAACAGTATCTTGTAGAGATACATTATTACAAAAGTAAATATTAAGATTTGGAAACTATTTATTGTTGATTTATTTCATGAAATAGTTAAAACAAAAAATTCAATTAATTATATGCAAAAACCGGAGTGAAACCAAACACTTCTCGATGAGAATAGGAGAAGCTACTCCCGACGTCGACCGATATCGGATCTGATAATCTGATCTGATCTGATCTGATCTGATCTGATCTGATCTGATCTGATCTGATCGGATCGGAGAAAAACGGATCCAATGTAGGCACTCCCATTTAATACTATGGGTTTGTTTTTTATTCCGAAGTCGGCCGACGTCGGATCTGATCTGATCGGAGAATAACGGATCCAATGTAGGTGCAGCCTTAGGTGGATGAAAATTAAAGCACTTTTTTACCGATCATAACTCTTCCTCAGAACATAACCCTTCCTCTTTTATATTTATGAACAAATCTGACAGTTTTCGTTCTTGCTGGTCTTTCTCGCCCTCTAAGTACACGAATTCGTTAATCATCTGATTTTACACATTCTACTTACGTTTGAAAATAGCACACTTTTCCAATTCCCAATGTTCCAGTTTTGGTAGTGAAGACACCAATTTACGTGATCAATCTTGTGCTGCCTGGTTAACCCTGGATCCAGTACCTTCCTCTTGCTATATACTCCTTGATAACGACAACTCTTCTTCTTATCGTTCCACGAAAACTTCACTTTACTTACTTCAGAAATGTTATATTATGATATTTGTTTTAGAGTCATAATAGCACAGTGTTTATAGTAGAAGATTACAATTGTCTCTATAAAAATTACTATTCACAGTCAAACAACGAACTTTATGAGTTGTAAATTTTAATTTTTGACATTCTTTGAATCAATAATATTTGTAGGATTTTTCTGTAACATCAAAATTCTTGTTTTGTGCAATATTCTAATCTGGTAATGAGAAACTTTTAGTGCTGAAGACAGAGACCTATGGAGAAAATCAGAGAGAGAGAGAGAGAGAGAGAGAGAGAGAGAGAGAGAGAGCGAGAGAGAGAGAGAGAGAGCGAGAGAGAGAGAGAGAGAGAGACCTAAATGAAAGCAAAAAAAGAGAAGGTTATTAAATAGGACCAATTTATTTACATTTTTATAATTTCCAACTGACATAATATTTTTTTATTTTAAGTGCCTTTTGCTTACTGAGGACTCTTTTAGACGTTATTTGATCAATATTTTGTAATTTAAAAATCGATTTAAAGCTAACACTAAAACTTTTAATTTATAATAGTATAATTTTCTTTGATAGTCTGCAAAATAATTGCAACTGAAATAATTCATACATGCATATAGCTTTAATAAAGGTTGCGTTATAATTTATAGACCAGGGTATTTAGGAAAAAATAAATCGATTTTTCAATTCAGTTCCTATTGACTTACACAGTTATGCATTATGTTTGGGAAGACGCCAGGAAAAAACCCTTCTTCTTCTTCTTAACGTGCCCTATCAAGTCCCCTTGACGTTGGCGATTAACATGGCGAAACTGTCTCTGTCTCGAGCTATTCTAAATAGGTGTTCTGCTTTCTTTATTCCTGTCCACTCCCGAATATTCTTCAACCAAGAGGCCTGCTTTCTACCAATTCCTCTGCGTCCTTCGATTTTACCCATCATAATAAGTTGAAGAATATTATACCGGTCTCCCCTTACTACGTGTCCAAAATAGGCCATCTTTCTATATTTGATGTTATCAAGCAGCTCGCGGGTAGCATTTGCTCTCTTAAGGACTGCCACATTTGTCAGCATAGCCGTCCATGGTATTTTCAGAATACGTCTGTGCAGCCACATCTCAAAGGCCTCCAGACGGTTAATGGTGGATATTTTTAATGTCCATGCTTCGACACCATACAAGAGGACTGACCAAATGTAGCATTCAATCATGCGCTTTCGAAGTTGAAGTTGCAAGGTATCATTACAGAAGAATGACCTCATTTTTTAAAATGTGGTGTGGGCTATCTCGATTCTACATTTTATCTCTTTATCTGGATCTAGTTGTTCAGTAATATGGCAACCAAGATATTTAAAACTGGGTACTCTTTGAATTATATGACCATCAACATATAAACGTGAATCTTGATGGGCCAAACGGCTAAATACCATGTATTTTGTTTTTGAACAGTTTATATTTAGGCCAAAGTCTCTTCCCACTGTGTCAATGGCATTTAAAAGGTGTTGTAATCCATTCATATCATCACTTAAAATAACTGTATCGTCTGCATATCTGATTGTGTTTATCAGAATTCCATTAACCTTCACACCCCATTCCAATTTTGCAGCGCTTCCTTAAATATTCTATCTGAATACAAATTGAACAACAGTGGGGACAGTATACAACCCTGTCTGACACCTCTTTGCATTTTGCATATTTCTGTTGATTTTCCATTTATGCAAGCTGTCGCTGTTTGACGCCAGTATAATTTTTCTATGATTCGCACATCTTGACTATCAACTCCTTTATCCTTTAATATTTTAATTAATTTGTGATGTTGTACTCGATCAAAAGCCTTCTCATAGTCAATAAATACAGCAAAGACGTCTTTCCTTTGATCTCGGCATTTCTGCAATAACACATTTAGTGCAAAGAGTGCGTCCCGGGTTCCCAGTCCATTTCTGAAGCCAAATTGTGTTTCATCCTGGTCTTCTTCACATTTATCTCTGATTCTACTGTGGATGATACGTAGAAAGATTTTCAAGGTGTGGCTCATAAGGCTTATCATTCTATAGTCGCTACAGTTTTTCGGACGTTGTTTTTTTGGTAGGGTTATGAATTCGGACTTTAACCAATCTTCAGGGATATCACCAGTCGAATAAACATCATTGAAAAGTTTGACTAGTATTCCAATGTTTTCCTCATTTATGAGCTTTAACATTTCTGTAGGTATGTTGTCGGGACCAACGGCTTTCTTGTTTTTTGCCACAACAGAAAAAACCCACAACAGAAAAAAACGGGTATAAATGCATCACTGCATTAACAGTACGTAAAATGCATCCAAAATTGCATAAACGTGTCAAAATCAGTAAATTAGGGGCCATATTTCGTTAGTCGGGTATTTTTGTGGCTACTGAGCATAAATACGCAATCAGAACCGACTCAATGGAGAACTCTATGCCCAGGGTTACTGTTGATGCCCGTAACCTGGAGTCTCGAGGATTTTAGACAATAAATGATGCAAACATATATTATTCGGGGGTTTTTGGGGTCAGTAAACATAAATAGAGGAAATGGTCCGAATATGGGCTATGTATTTTATATGGGCCACCACACTATCTATGAAACAAGTACTGCTATATGTTAGAAAATGCCCAAATATACTAGAAGGCCCCTTTCTTGTCATATATTTACAGATTCCTCGACCAGTACATATGTTGTTGTTACACAGTGTAGACCCTTTGATTTTGACTTTTGAAAAAATTTTATTAGGTAAGTTTATATTACGTAATATTTGTGTTTATTGACATTATTTCGGAATTGATATATTATGCTTGTGTGGCAGAAAAAGGAAGGAAAATGGTTTTAATGTAGGTTAGGAACAAAAAATGATTACAAAATAAGCTAATATATTTCTTGAACGTACATATTTTGAAATATGGGCCCCTTGTGTGACGTAAATATAGGCTAGGGGCCCATATTCAGACCGCTCGCATAAATCTAGCAGAACTATTGGAAAAGGCATTATTTATGAAATGCCAGGCGGCAGAGATAGCTAAGAATGGTTTTCAAGTAACTGAAATAGGGCCAATAAATATAACCATTTTTTCTGATGCTGATTTCAGTACGGAGAAACTGAAATCTGAGAAAACTTGTAATTTGACTGAAATTTATTTGGAAGAATTGACAAGCGACCTTGCAAAAACGATTTCCTCCGAAAATATAACAGTTCGTTCAGAAGATTGATCAAGGACCAAGTTATTCTAAAGACCCAGATCAACCATTAAGGAACACAACGAAAGCAACAACTGTGCCAGAACACCGTTCAAAACATTCAGGAGTCCATTCGTTCTTTCAACTGTCATATCAGTTACGAAGCGAGCGTCTTCAAGAGGAAGAAAAAATTCTCGTTCTCAAGTTATAATTTCATCTCCGTATAAACCAGACCTTAAATTATCAATTGAGAATATAAAAAAATCAAAAGAAAGAACGGGGAAGAGAACTGTGTTTTCAGTTGATTAAAAAGAAAATGTACAGACCAAGGAAGGAAAGGGGAAGAGAATAGTTTCTGCGCTAAAGCCAAAAGAAAATGTAAAGAAACCCAACAGAAAAATCCAAACCAAATTCAGTTCGGATAAAGAAGAGGAAGAGGAATTTTTGCCCGCTGACGAAGACCTTGACGTAGAACAGATAGTACAGTATTCTCCTGAAAGCAATGATGCCACATGTCTATTTTGTGAACAACCATTTTCTGATGACACTAGAGGAGAAACGTGGGTTCAATGTTTAATGTGCAATCACTGGGCACATGAACAAACAGTGTTCCGGAGCTGAAAAAGACTCTTACGTTTGCGATTTTTGCAGATAATTTTATTTTATTTTTTCACAGATATGTTTATTATTCTTTAAGCATAAATTGTTAACTAGGTTATTTCTTATTTTTGTCGTCAAAAGAAAATTTTGTTAGTTTTTGAGTGGGGCCCATATTTCAGACAGCCTGGCCTGGTTAGAAAAATATGCCTCACGTCATATTATTATCCGTAAAATAAATAAACTTTATTATAAAAAATACATAGTTAGTAGTTGTTTTTCTAAGGTCTTATAGCATCTATAAATGTTATGTAGCATTGTTATAAACACATAATAAGCAAGTTTCAATAGAAAAACAAATGGGTGGCCCATATTCGCACCAGTTCCTCTACGCCACCAGACCGACCTTCCGGAGCACCTGGTGCCCAGGATAACTGCTGAGGCCCTTCATCTTCTGGAGTTTCAAGGGGTAGACAGTTTTTGGAGTTGCTGAACATGAATCAAACATCAGAACCGACCCTCGAAGCTTCCAAAATAACACACCATTTTCGAGACTCTCCGACACTAAATTGATGCAAACAATGTACTCGGGAATTTTTGGGTTGCTAATGGGTTATGACGTAGGTGAAGGCCTCTGGAGTATCTATCTTTAGTACCGAAATCTCTCAAAACTCCAGAAGATGACGGCCTTAGCAGTATTCTGGACACCAGGTGCCTGGGGGTCGGTTTTGATGGCGTCTTTGTGTTCAGCAATCCCAAAAACCCCCGAGTATTGCATAAATTTAGTTCCGAAAACCCTCTAAACCAGCGGTGTTCAAAGGGTCGAGCGCGATCGACCGGTCGATCGCTAAAGTTTTTGAAGTCGATCGCGATTCACGGAAAAAATACAAATGGAAAAGAAGGGGTCTGCGTTGTGTCAGTCTACAGGAACTACAAGGTAAAAATAAAACAATAATAGGGAACTTGCACATTTTTTTATTACATAATAATGTTGAGTTTTGTATAAAAATAAGATTTGCAAAATTTTACGCTTCAAAAACTCATAATAACTTAGATGTACAAATTTAAAGTCTTCTTTATCTTAAAATAGTTCAAACGACCCGTGACGTCACAGAGTTTGACTATGTGGTTCAGTTTATGGTTATATTTACGCCTATTCTTCTTCTTCTTCTTTAGTTTATTGGCCTCCACCTACTTGGGTATTTAGCCAGATCGTCGTCGGGGAATAAAGGAAAAATATTTATATTCTAATGGCATTTATTGTATGTCATTGTAATAAAATATACCAGTTTGTTGAGATTGCAGTTTGATACAGTTTTTGAAGGAAAGGAAAGAAGGTTTACTATTGAAAATAAAACTAATTTGTAAAAGTACAAATTTTCTATGAATAGATCAAATGATCAAAAATATTTGTAACGTCACGTAACTGTATTTTCTACTGACGTTTATAACGTATAATCCAAAATTATATATACAATTGGTGTAGAATGTAAACATACAACCCAGTGACGTCACGACGCGTTTTGGAGTGGCTGGTATAAGTTGAATTTTTAGTCGTCTTTAGGGGCCAAACGAAAGACAAACAAAACTTTTTTATTTTTGATACAGGTTCTAAATTATGTTCTGTTGTAATTTATACCATTTTTTTCGAATTTAAAATTTTATGCAAGTTACCTATTATCGATATGATGAGCGCAGTAGGTACATTATTTTGCCAACAAATGGAAATTATTGATTAATCAAATGAACAGAAAGGATTTAAACAACTTTCCGTCGTTAAAAAAAAGGGTAACCGCTCATTTGAATTATGGATATTACGAGCCGGAGCTGTACTGCAAGCAGTTCATAACGAGTTTGAAAGACGCTTCGCTTATTTTAAAAAACTGACAGATATTGTTAATATTCATGTCTAATTCATTTTCTTTTGAAGACGTGGAAAAATTGCCAGTGAAATATCCATTACTTTCAATATGAAGATCATTTCTATCCAAAATGAGGTAAGTACTGAAAATAATTTGGGATATACACCTGAAGTCCAGAGGGACCGATACGAAATTTTGGTCTTCCATATCGTCTGACAAATATCCGTCTTTGAGAAAAGTAGCTTTGGAGCACACAGGATTTTTTGCATCAACATACTTGTGTGAGTCTGTATTTTCCCAAATGAAGGTAGTGACATCGAAGTATCGTAATCGGCTAACTGATGAACATCTCTCATCATGCTTACGTTTGGTCCACGGTAATTACGTCATATCATAATACTATGAAAAACTGTTGGATGATATGCAGTGACATGCATCAACCTTCAAATAAAATTAATATGAAAAACATGACTTTAATTATAACTCTCTGTAGTTACAACTTTTTATCAAATAGAGATGTGCAATCAATTTTTATTTTCAAAATTGCTTTATTTTACTAGCAGTCGATCGCTGGACACTTGCAGTTTATGTGGTAGATCCCACGCAGTATAAGTCTGAGCACCACTGCTCTAAACTCTAGATTACATGTATAAGCAGTAACCCTGGACACCAGATGCTCCGGGGCGCATATTTACACATGCTAACGTGTGTAGACAGCAGGGTGTTGAAATCAGTTAGGGTTTGGAAAAACGGTACATTTACAGATGCTAGCGCGTGTTGACACTATGGTGTTGAAATCAGTTAGGGTTTGGAAAACAGTACATTTACAAATACTAACAGATTTGGACACCAGAGTGTTGAAACCAGCTAGCTTTTTTAGTGGTTATACATTAAAAATTATACATTAAATAATATAATGGAACAAACAACAGGGGATTATCAAGGAGGTTTCAGGAAAGGCAGGTCAACTATAGACCAAATATTTACAGTAAGGCAAACGCTGGAAAAATTCTACGAGCGGAATACCGAACTACATCATCTATTTGTAGATTTCAAACAAGCGTATGACTCAATAATTAGAAAGGAATTATATAGCGCAATGCATGAGTTAATTGTACCAAAAAAACTAATCAGATTAGTAAAACTATGCCTAACCAACACCAAAGCAAAAGTAAGGATCCAAAATCAACTGTCCGATGAATTTAACATTAATGAAGGTCTAACACAAGGGGATGCACTGTCAACAACACTTTTTAATCTTGCGTTGGAACAAGTAATCAGGAAAACTCCTATAGATAGGGATGGTACAATATTTACAAAGCTCAATCAGATCGTTGCCTACGCAGATGATATAGACATAATCAGCTGGACATTAAAAGACCTAGAAAAAATTTATACATATTTTAAAGAAGCGGCACAGACTATGGGTCTAGAAGTTAATGTCTCAAAGACAAAGTACATGCTAACAACTCGGGAAAAAGTACAAACGAAAGGCAACATATTTCTGAGCGGGCAAATATTTGAAAGAGTGGACCGTTTCAAATATTTAGGATCAACAATAACAGAAGGAAATAAAAACAGTGATGAGGTAACAGTAAGAATTTCGCTTGGAAACAAATGCTTCTACAGCCTACAAAATATCATAAAGTCAAAATCAGTATCGATTAATTCAAAAGTAAAAATATACACAACAATAATGAGACCTGTAGTAATGTATGCATCAGAAACATGGGCCTTGACTAGTGAACAAGAGGAACAACTTCTTAGATGGGAAAGAAAAATCTTAAGGAAAATATATGGACCTATACAGGAGAATGGAGAATGGCGTATAAGAATGAACCACGAAATAAACAGTGTTTAACAGACCTACTATCACAAAAGAAATACGAAGTAAACGACTGAGTTGGTTAGGACACGTAGAAAGGATGGATGATAAGAGAAATACAAAAAAAGTACTTAGAAAAGAATTAAATGGGAAAAGACCGAGAGGTAGGCCTAGAAAGAGATGGATTGATGGTATTAACCAGGATTTGAAAGACCTAGGAATACGAGAATGGGAAAAACAAGCAAAGGAAAGAAAAACATGGGCAGCTATAGTCAAACAAGCAAAGCACATATAACGCCGAAAAGACCTCCTCAAAAAAAGAAACAAGATAGTAATATTTTAGATAAATATCGTTTAGAACTTTTGAGGAGTTATGCGTGTGGCTGGCCTCCACACCATGTAAAACTTTAGAGCCTAGAAACCCCAACGGGCGACCATGGCCCTCCATGGGCTGTCAGCGGTCACCGATGATGATGATGATACATTAAAAATATTTAAGTGATTTAGGTATTAATAAATAATTAAACGTTGTTGGGATATAAACATTAATATATTAACACAAAAGAACAACATAAATAATAATGTTGTTCTGAGGCTATTTCCTTGTGGCATTTTATAATAATTAACTATTTAGATGGGAAGAAATATGAATAGATAATAACACCCAAGACTTTACCCGTGAGGACTACTTTATTACTCACGGGTCATTACTCACGGTCTGAAGTATGGTTTAAGTAGTGCATGCCACTTTTAGTATATTAGTTGTATATAAACCGCAGATAATAGTATATTATTCAACGAGCTTCATCATGGAATGATGGCTATTACTCACGATGATGAAGTTTGCTGCACGAGCCGAAGGCGAGTGTTGCAATTCATCAGAGTGAATAATAGCCATTACGTGCGAGTATAATCCTATACTTTTTCTACGACCTTTTTTTTTATTTTAATTAGTAAAACTATGATTATCAACTACTCGAGATTAAAATTATACAGAATTATAAAAAATGTAACAATGGTTGAGTATAGTTTGACGTTAATACCTTGTTTAATATGTATGAATTTTGATCTTTATCATTTTTAGTGAGAGTTACATTAGCGCATTTGCTGTGTTTATTGGAATTTATAACTTACACTTATTATGTTTATTTTATAAAGTTATATTGTCTTAAATATATTATAACATAGTTATATTATTATATTATATTATATAGTTAAATTTAAAAACGTACATTATAACTTTATAACATACGTCCACCAATAATAACCATTTCTTATTTATTACATTGACAATAGATACAAAATGCTTAAAATTTTCGGAAACGAATAGAACTTAAATTTTTTTTACTAATTAAAATAAAAAAAGGTCGTAGAAAAAGTATAGTAGGTATTCTACTCTCATGTAATGGCAATTACTCACTCTGATGAATTACGACACTCGCCTTCGGCTCGTACCGCAAACTTCATCGTGAGTAGTAGCTGCCTATCAATGCATGCTCGTTGAATAATATACTATGAAGACCTAAGTGGAAGAAGGGGGTATGAACATTTTTTAAAATTTTGAGTTTCTTAGTGAATGAAGGTGATCACTATCATATGACACTTATACTGTATCTCTAAAAAGCTTAATAAGAGATATTCTAGTGGATGAAGGAGGTATGTAACATTTAAAATACGATTCTTGAATGGAAGGAGGTATGAAATATTTTTCGTCTTTTTAAGGTTTAAATTGTTTATAACTCAAAAATATTAACTTTAGAGAAAAATGACAAAAGACCTTTTTTGTTTCCAATGATCAAAAGAACCTAAAATAATGTACCCGGGTTGAAAAAATTAATTTTTTTTAATTTGTTTAAATTTTTTTTTATTAAATGTAGCCATTGATTATTAACTACACAGTGTTATTAATCTCTGTGTAGTTATTAATCAATGATGTAGCTAAATAACTACGAAATTATGGTATTTAAATATAGGGAATATAAGACGAAAAATAATCAGCATTTCTTTTCAAAGCGCAAAAATATACAGGGTGTTCCATTTGAAAAAAGAAAATTCATTAGATTTACAGAAAAACGGAAGTTCTGACAACAATGTAATTGTCACTATTATATCGGCCGCATTAGAAAACCCTTTGTCACCAAAATCTATAAAAAATCGTGCATGCCGTTTCCGAGATAATTGAGGCTTTCCATATATAAAACCGTTGATTGAATAAAACTCAGTCTGTGTAATATACTCCATTTAATAATACACGGCATGGTATACGGAAGAAGAAAGGCCAGGTCGAATAAGACCGTCATGGCTTAGACACCTGTGAGAATGGTTTAACAGATCCTCTGCATCCCTTTACCGGGCTGCCATTAACAAAATTACTATAGCCTTGCCAATATAAATGAGTCAGATTAAATAAATTATTACAAGAATTTTTTACTAAGTAACAACATTTTTGTTTAATTTAGTTGTATTTTGTATTTTGACAAAGACATCCGATTTGGGCTACGAAACGTTAATAAAATTATTTTTTTCAATTTAATTGTGGCTTATTTCCTAGTTTTTCCTATTTAAATAGTTAATTATAAAAATGCCACAAGGAAATAGCCTAAGAACAATATTATTTTGTATGTTGTTCTTTTGTGTTAACATATTATTGTTTATATCCCAACAACGTTTAATTATTTATTAATACCTAAATCACTTAAATATTTTTCCACAGCAGTAGGTATATAAAATCAGTGTCAATAGCCGTTAGCATATACATATACATGTATAACCACTAAAAAAGCTAGCTGCTTTCAACACTCTGGTGTCCAAATCTGTTAGTATTTGTACACCGCGGCACACCGTGGTGTCAACACGCGCTAGCATCTGTAAATGTACTGTTTTTCCAAACCCTAACTGATTTCAACACTCTGGTGTCTACACACGCTAGCATCTGTAAATATGCCTCCGGGGCGCATATTTACAGATGCTTGCGTGTGTAGACACCAGGGTGTTGAAATCAGTTAGGGTTTGGAGAAACGGTACATTTACAGATGCTAGCGCGTGATGACACCACGGTGTTGAAACCAGTTAGGGTTTGAAAAAACAGTACGTTTACAGACGCTAGCGTGTGTTGACACTAGGGTGTTAAAATCAGTTAGGGTTTGGAAAAACAGTACATTTACAAATACTAACAGATTTGGACACCAGAGTGTTGAAACCAGCTAGCTTTTTTAGTGCTTATACATGCATAGATGCTAACGGCTATTGATTTTGATTTTATATACCTACTACCTACTGTTGTGGAAAAATATTTAAGTGATTTAGGTATTAATGAATAATTAAACGTTGTTGGGATATAAACAATAATACAGAGAGAGTGTGTAATTTGGAATAAATTCAATATCTCAAATACTAATTGTTTTTTTGAAAAATGCTCAGACCCGTCGATTAGTATTTCAAATTGTCCTTTTTGATATACAATAATAATGTATACAGGGTGTCCCAATTTAGATATATGACGTCATCGTTGATTTTCTTAAATGGCAACACTGTCATTTTGATATCTATTTTGATAGGGTGTAAAAAGTTATACACAACTGCAAAATTTCAAATTTTCATTCCCTACCATTAACAAGATAATAAAAAATAACAAATTTATGAAAAGCAATAAGTAATCAAATAATAATTGAATTTAATTATTTCAATTAAGCAAATGCTCATAACGTTGCCCATTGACAATTTGACAATAATTGAGGGCAACATTATAAGTATTTGCTTAATTGAAATACATAATTATTAAATTCAATTATTATTTGATTACTTGTTTTTCATAACTTTATTTTTTATTATCTTGTAAACGGTAGGGAATAAAAATTTGAAATTCGGCAGTTGTGTATATCTTTACACACCCTATCAAAATAGCTATCAAAATGACAGTATTGCCATTTAAGAAAATCAATTATGACGTCATATCTCTAAATTGGGACGCCCTGTATATATTATTATTATTATATGTCAAAAATGACAATTTAAAATACTAATCGATGGGTCTGAACATTTTTCAAAAAAACAATAATTAGTATTTTAATTATTGAATTTATTCCAAATTACAGACATAACTTTGTTATTTTCTATTACCTTTTAAATGGTAGAGAATAAAAATTTGATATTTTGCAGTTGTGTATAACTTTACACACTCTATCAAAATTGCTATCAAAATGACAGTGTTGCTATTTAAGAAAATCAACGATGACGTCATATCTCTAAATTGGGACACCCTGTATACATTATTATTGTATGTCAAAAAGGACAATTTGAAATACTAATCAACGGGTCTGAGCATTTTTCAAAAAACAATTAGTATTTGAGATATTGAATTTATTCCAAATAACAGACTCTCTCTGTATATTAACACAAAAAAACAACATAAAAAATAATGTTGTTCTGAAGCTATGTGCTTGTGGCATTTTTATAATTAACTATTTAGATGGGAAATAAGCCACAATTAAATTAAAAAAAATAATTTTATTAACGTTTCGACTCCAAAATCCGATATTGTTGTCAAAATACAAAATACTGCTAAATTAAACAAAAATGTTGTTGCTTAGTAAAAAATTCTTCTAATAATTTGTTTAATCTGACTCATTTATATTGGCAATTCAGACATAATATATTATTATACATTTTAAAGTATTTTTTTACTAAGCAACAAGATTTATGTTTAATTTAGTAGTATGTATTTTGTATTTTGACAACGACACCCGATTTGGACGTCGAAACGTTAATAAAATTATTTTTTTCAGTTTAATTGTGGCTTGTTTCCCATCTAAATAGTTAATTATAAAAATTCCACAAGCAAATATCTTCAGAGCAACATTATTTTTTATGTTGTTCTTTTGTGTTAATATATTATTTTTTATATCCCAACAAGTTTAATTATTTACTAATACCTAAATCACTTATATATTTTTCCACAGCAGTAGGTATATCAAATCAAAGTCAATAGCCGTTAGCATTTATGCATGTATATTAATTACTAAAAAAGCTAGCTGGATTCAACACTCTGGTGTCCAAATCTGCTAGTATTTGTAACTGTACTGTTTTTCCAAACCCTAACTGATTTCAACACCCTAGTGTCAACACACGCTAGCGTCTGTAAACGTACTGTTTTTCCAAACCTTAACTGATTTCAACACCCTGGTGTCTACACACGCTAGCATCTGTAAATATGCCTCCGGGGCCCGTTCTGATGACGTATTCATATTCAACTGCCCCAAAAACCACCGAGTTACAAATATGGCCCCAAATATACTGATTTTATGATGTTTATACGCTTTTGGTTGCATTTTATACACTATAAATGCAATTATACATTTTCACTTATTTTTTTATCGTAGACTTTTTTCCTGACGTCATCCAGAACACAATACAAAAAGTTGTAAGTCGATGGGTGCTTTATTTAAAAATCTTTTTTTCCGATGTTTTTTGTTCTAAATGCCCTGGTCTATTAACTGAAAAAGCCTTGTAGACGTGTTAGTTGAAGCTACGTAATAATATATGTCAAACACAACTCTAAAGAGATTGTAAACAAGTGTATACAATTTTTAGTACTAGTAATAGGTACTAGAATACCTTATCAATTCCTGCTGTTGATTTGTAAACCAAGGCTGTACAAAGTAATATTGTAAGCAGCCTAATACTCACTGAAAATATTGCATATTATACAATTTTTGCACAAGGAAAATAAGGTTTTATGTTAGGAAAATTTTAAGAAGTTTGATTTTAATTTAGTTAATAATTTAAGACGTTTACAGAAACATTCCACTGGTTTGCAAAAATAAAATTTATAATAAAGTAAGGGGATGTTTTCCCTTATTACATATGTGGTTAGTTAATACTGGATACACATGATCTCTTCAATCCGTTTTATTGGTTGCCAAATACGTTGATTAATATAGATCGTACTTAGCTGATGACGGTATTCATTAAATTTTAAGTAAGCTGGCACTTTCAGGCCGCCCCAAACCTAGCTGATTCCCCAATCTATTCGCGTCCCCTTTATTATTTGAATTAGTCCAAGTAATGAAGCTTAAAATAGGACAAAACCTCGCAATTGTTACAGAATGGATCGATTTGCTTGAAAAATTGAGAATAAATAGTGGATAGTCCAAGGATTAAAATCTATATGATGCCGAAAGGCGCTTTTACCATGGGGGTGCTTGCCACCCCATCTCGTGGGTGGAAATGTTTTATTATATTTTAATCTCAAAAGTTGGTAAAAACGTTCATTCTAAGCAAAAAAGGTTTTATATATTTTTGTGATAAAATTGATAGTTCTCTATTTATTCGCTATCGAAAGTGTTAGTTTTATATTGAAAAAATCAATGTTTTTAATAAGTTTTCTGCTAATAACTCAAAAAGTTTTCGTTTTATCAAAACAACTTAACAAAAATGTACCTTTTGAAAAAATAAACACAATCGTTTTTTTTTATTTTCTTTAAGACCAATGGTAATCGAGTTAGACTTTATTATATGTTGGCTCTTCTTCTTCAAAATGCTAAACATAGTAGTTTCAAAGTCAAAAGACGAAGAAACTATGCATTTTTCAAGGACAACTTGTTCAAACTAATTTAAAGTACTTAAAAATGTCTATCTCCAGAAATAAAAAAAGTCTCTAACTCAAAAATTAAGTGACTTATAATGAAAAGAATGTCAGTCCCCATTTTTTTCAGCGAAAAACTGATCGCAAGCAACCCCCTAATCACTGCCTTAATTAAAATTATTCATTAACCTTATTTCGTATTTTTTATTTATGTATTATTATTAGGTTCTAGAAGTTTGACCGGCTTAGAATGATTAGCTTTAAAAAAAAATAGAGTTAAAAGCGAATAAGGAATTTTTGTAGTTTGGAAAAAAATGGCATTTTCTTCAGAATAGCAAGATGAGCATCAAAGATACGAAAAAATGTTTAAATATGAAATTGTAACTTATTTAATTTCCAACAAACTGGTTTGCAAAAATTTTTTTACTGCAAAAATTTAGTGAGCTATTGACAATTAAAACTTATAATAACATGCAAAAACCATCTTTACCAACCCTTTCAAAGTCACCTCTTTTTGTGACTGAGGATTTTAAAAAGATTAAATATTAGTAGGATTATAGGCCTTGCAAAAACCTACAAAATTATTTTTTACCAAACTTTCTAAGATAAAAAATAAAAAGTTATGGTTAAAAAAGCAATATATTTTTTGAAATAAAAAGAAGGAGAAATCCAATTGGAAGCATAATATTGTAAGTTAACGGTGTTTTTAGTCAATGGGTTTATAAGATTAGCATCAGAGATACGAAAAAATGTTTCAAAATAAAATTGTAGGATATTTGATTCACAAGAACTTGGTTCGAAAAAATTTTTCTACGGCAAAAATTGAGTGAATCGTAAATGAGTATATCGAAAAACATTGATTTTTTCTATACCAAACTAACACTTTCGATAGCGAATAAATCGAAAACTATTAATTTTATCAAAAAAATGTATAGAACATTTTTTGCTTATAATGAATGTTTTTATCAACTTTGGCGGTCAAAATATAATAAAAAATTTCCACCCACGAGATGGGGTGGCAACCACCCCCATGGTAAAAACGCCATTCAGCATCATATAGATTTTGATCCTTGGACTATCCAATACTTATTCTTAAATTTTCAAGCAAATCTATCCAGTTTGTAAAAATTGCGAGGTGAAAAGCTTCGGTTCCTGGCCTAAATAGATGTTTGTTTTATTTTTGTTTAAAAAATTTTTTTGGCCTTATTTTCTCAATTAAGATAAACAAATATAATTGTTTAAAAACTAATCTACGTTCCAGCACATTGTGAAGTGTATTTTAAATATTTTTATTTTTAATTTTAATAATCATAAACATTTGAAAAAAATGCTTATTTCAGGTTTAATTTGCAATAACTATTTTGTTTATAGACATTTTTTAATTTAAAAAATCTCATTTTAAGGGGCAATCATTTTTTTAAAGATAGTCGACTGTTAAACGTTTCATAAAATTGAAATGAATGAAAAAAAGTCGTGTTATTTTTTTAAATGTTAATAAAAAACTATGACGCAGTAAAAAATTTAGATACGCTCGAGATGATACGTCTTTTGTATTGACTTTCCCTAGATCTTCCAGTTGAAAATATCGGCCAGCAATTTTTCGATTTTTCAAGCATTTTTTTCTTTTCTTGGGGTGATACTCAAAAGTACTTTCATGCAATAACTAAGTAATCCAATTAATTAACCATTTTTTATATTAAAAATTAAATTATTTGAAGATTTTTTTTAGAGATCAATAAAAATAAAATTTGTTTAATTCATTAATATTTTGTATTTTAATAACGATTTCCGAAGTGGATGTCGAAACGTCAAATAAATTTGGTTTTAAACTTAAATTGTGACTTATTCCCACATAAAATAGTAAATTGTATAAGATGCCACATTCAAATAGCTTTAGAAAAATATTTTTTTATGTTGTTTAGGAATTTATCAATTTAGTGCAAAAGTATTTATGCAATATTTTTAAATTGATATCAAAATACCCAAGCACTGCTATTTTCTGAGTAAAACGGCGATAAGTATAAGGAAATACATAAATAAAAAATCAATAATATTAGTTATAGTAAGCGGACAATAATAGATAATTCCGAATTAGATCTATATCAAAATAAAACAAATTGGGCCATTTTCCACATTTTTTGACAAATGTTTTTAAAGAAATAGGTAAATATTTGATATGTGTATGGTAGAGTTTTATTTTTATCTCTTTATTAAAATGTACCAATGATTTTACCCGTCGCCAGATGACGGGGGATACAATCAATGGCCCCATACAATCACTCCACTCATTTCTTTAACTTCCACCAATTCTATCGTACCTCCCATCATTTTTTTTTAATTTTCTATATTTTTTCTGACCCCTCCTATTTTTTCTGACTCCTTCCTATCTTTCTGATACCCTCCAGTCTCTTCTGATAGCCTACAATTTTTTCTGACACCCTCTCATTATTTACTTACTCTATTTATTTTATGTACATACTCTATGTATTTACTCTATGTATTTACTTACAATTTATTTTTATTATACATATTTTATAGATATAGATTTCAAAAACGAAAGACAATAAATAACGACACGTGACACTTGCGACATAAGTGACTATGTCTTCTACCGTGTTATATACTATTGAAATTTTATATCTGCTTATTACTAAAGTATCGTGCTATCAGGATATATTCAACAAAACCAGCTTTGTACGACCTTTCATTAAGTATATCAAATTAGTTTGGCTGATTTTGTCTGCAGATATATGTTTGCGCAATCCTTTTTATGATACTGAATATACATGTGACATTTCTCAAGCATTAAATCACATTCATGGCAAATCGTTGGTATATAAGAATATTAAACTATCCAATGTTATGGTAGGTACATGGCAACTATTTCAAATTAGTCGATTTTGTCACTTTGTTTGATCCAATGCGTAAACTAAATATAATATAGAATGTATTCATTATTTACCTTTTCATTATTATCTTATATTTATATTTAATTACTTAATTTTTATTATTATTAAGTATATTGTAAATAAAAAAGTATCATTTGTGACGAATAAAAGACGATTATCTATATTATCTTGAGTAGCGATAAGACGTATTCGGTTTAAAAATTACAGGCTATGTTAAATGTGAAAAATATACACTGGTTACTTATTTCATTTTAATTTTATTGATTTTTTAATCATTTATAAGATTGGATATTTTTCTGTTTGCTGTACATTTACTATCGAAACAGCAATTAATTAAAAAAGTCTTCTTTCTCTTAAGTTGATCGTTTTCTAGTTATAAACAATTTAAAACTAAAAAAGAACAAAGAATGAAAAATGAATATTTCCAGGTAAAAAGTAAAAAAAAAGAAAAAAGTAAAAAGTATCATTTTTGAAATTACAAAGTACCTAAATTCAAGTTCAAACTTTATTCTATCAATTCTTGATAAATATTTTGCGCCTATTTCATTCTAAAACATTGTTTTGTAGTTGTTAATGCAGCCCGATCGCCCATATTCCCATAAGGAACCTCCCTAATCTCATTAACGATTAAAAAAATGTATTTTAAAATAAAACATGACAAAAAATATTATCGAGTCCTGTTACAGGAAGGTTTGAGCTTGAATTTAGGTACTTGATGATTACAAAAATAATAATTTTTGCCTCTGTTTTTGAGCCTAGAAAATTACTGATGTTTTTCAATGTTTTTTGTTTAATATTTTTTGTTAACGTCTTTGCAGATTCCTGCTTAAAAATGTCACCTTTAAACAAATCTGAAGGGAGCCGGGCGAGACTTCTGGGTAGAAATTTTTGAACAGTTTTGTAATTTCCAAACGTCAGCTTTTTTAAAAAATCTTAAAAATCGAGTGCACGCTCATAATTATCAAATAAAAACAACGGTCTAAATTGAAATAAGCCGCAATAGTTCTTTAGAATTTTGAAACTGAATGTTGAAACTTCAAAGGCAATCTCAAAAATAATAATTTACATATGAGTTTTCAAGTCCCAAAAATGCGTATTTTCGGATTTTTCATATTTTAAATCGCTTATAACTCGAAAACTGTCAACTTTTGAAAAAAATAAAAGAGAGCTTTTTTATTTAAAATGAGCCAGAAAATCTAAAAAAATATTTTTGGAAATTAAAAACCACTTTAAAAAATTTGTGCCCGGCATCATTCAGATTTGTTTAAATGAGGCATTTTTGAACAGGAATCCGCAAAAAAAAATCGAATAAGAAACATTTTCCTACGAGAGCAGTCTCACAATTGGGACTATAATTAGCTATGTTAATGTTGATTTTTTGATTTTTTGATTTCCATAATGATTTTCATAAATTTCACTTCGAGAAAATATTGACCAAATACAGTTTATCTAATATAAATCAAATACATTGATATGTAATATTTCTACATGTATGAAGTTTATAGTAGAGGATCCGATATAAGGTCGATCTGTACTGATATTTTTAATGGATAAAAATTATTGGATATTATGTCATTAATATGTAAAAATTTAAAAAAAAGCAAAGGGTGCCCGATCTTATTCTGTTCTGATTTTAATGAATTAATAATTAAAAATGACTTTATTTTGGAAATTTTAAATTTAGTCATTTTAAACAAAAAAGGTTTTTTGTAATTTTTTTCATATCGTTTTTTAGTTATAAATAATTTAAAACTGAAAAAGAACGAAAGATGACGATTATCAAGGCTCAAAAACACAAGTAAAAATATTAGTTTTGTAATTTTCAAGTTCTTAACTTCAATTTATAGGAATAAAAGGCAGATATAGAGCATCTAGTTTAATTAAATCTTGCCCAAGATCAGGACAAGATTTAATTAAACTAGGTGCCTTTTATGCCTATAAATTCCATATACTTATTCGAGCATTCAACCGACTTCTATTTTACTTAACTTCAAGTTCAAACCTTCTTCTTTCCGGTCCTGATAAGAATATTTGCCATGTTTTATTCTAGAATATTATTTTTTAATTGTTATGAGGAAGATTTCTTATGGGAAGGCGGGCGATCGGGCTGCATTTACAACTAAAAAACAATGTTTTAAAATGGAATAAGTCCAAAATATTTATCAAGAACTGATAGAATAAGGATTGATCTTGAATTTAGGTAGTTCGTAATTTCAAAAATGATATTTATTACTTATATTTTTGAGCCTTGAAAATCGTCATCTTCCATTCTTTTTCCAGTTTTAAATTGTTTAAACGATCAACTTAAGAGACAAATACAAACGACGTTTTTTGTTTAGAATGATCAAAAAAATTTGAAATAAAAGCTACCCTGGTCGAAATTTTTTTTAATATAAAAAAATAATTTTCTATTTATTCATTAATTATAGTCAGAACAAAATTAGATCAGACAAATAATTGCTAATATACTAAATTAAATATCCAATAATTTTTAGCCATTAAACAGATCAGTAGTGCAGATCGATCTTAGACTATTAAAAATGGTAGAAAAATATTCAAGGAAACTTATTTAGGGAAATATTTACAATCCCTTTGAAAACATTCGTTTGTTTTCTACATTTTGTAATGAAAAATGGCCCAATGGAAAATTGGTACTCACGATGGATTTACATAAAATGTATATGTATATTTGTATTGTATAATATGTGTAAGTTGTAAAATAGTTGGTAAGAAACAATTAGTTTGTATTAAAAGTGATGTTAGCGTGCTGTAAAGAGCCCTAATAGCAAGCTAACGTTGACTTTTGTAAACCAAAGAAATAAAGATAAATTTTCGTATGATTTATTTTCCTTAATCCAATATCCCAAAAGATTCTAACAATAAAACACTGAAAACGTTTGTTTTTTATACTTCCACAAAATTTTTTATAACTATGTGACTACAGCTGTTTCGGCAGAAGGCCTCTTTTAAGTGATTTAGTTAACTATGTGTTTGCATTTTAAAGTCTTTAAGTGAAGAGGTTGAGGAGTGGGGAGCTGTTTGTCTCGAGTTGGTCATTCAGAATTATATTTGTATTTTTCAATTTATTAATTTCCATAGATCCTAATAAAGATAGCATAAGGCCTTTATTTTGAATATGAAAAATTTGAAACTGTTCATTAAAAAAATTATTATGATCTAGAACGTGAAGTGCGTATGTAGAATAGAAATTTCTGTCATACCTAGTAATATTGAGTTTGCAATAGAAACAGAACAGAATAAGTCCATAAACTTACTAGATGTCTAGATGTAACAATTACCAGACAACACAATAAACATGAGTTCTCCGTATGTCATAAACCTACCCATACTGACACAACTATACACAATTCATCATCCCATCCTACACAACACAAATTACCAGCCTACCATAGCATGATACATAAACTGACAGAAATTTCCATGTCAAAAAATAACTTCGAGATAAAACTGAACATTCTTAAGCAAAAAAACTCCATAAGAAAGCCTGAAATTAGTGTATCCACCACCTCAGAAAGATCCCAGTACCTTCTGCTCTGTCACATATACAGGCAAGATAACAACAAAAATATCCAGATACATAAAAAAGAAAGAAATAACACCAGCTCTCAGAACTAACAACTTAAGCAAATATATTAAAAACAATAAGAGCCAAAAGAGAAAGCAAATACAGAGTTGTGTTTACAAACTAACTTGTGGTGGCTGTCCGAAAACTTACATCGGTCAAACTGGCAGAACCTTTAACAAACAGATAGCAGAACACAAAAGGGCTTTCAACAATAGAAAAACAGGTTCTACATACGCACTTCACCTTCTACATAGACCATAATCATTCTTTTAATGAAGAGATTCAAATTATTTATATTCAAAATAAAGGCCTTAAGCTATCTTTATTAGAATCTATGAAAATTAATAAATTGAAAAATACAGATATAATTCTGAATGACCAACTCGACACAAACAGCTCCCCCCTCCTCAACCTTTTCAGTTAAAGACTTTAAAATGCAAACACATAGGTAGTAAAAAGCACATGAGAAAGGCACTCTGCTGTAGTCATATAGTTATAATAAATTTGGTGGAAGTATAGAAAACAAACTTTTTTAGTGTTTTATTTTTATGTAAAATGAACTTCCATCAAGTGTCGGTCGAATCCATCAATTATCCCAAAATATTGGCTAGTTTCAGAATTTATTACATTACCAAAGAAACGAGAGAATATAGGCTAATAAGTCTAATGAGCTTTAAATTACAACTTTTTCTTAAAATTCTACATCGTAGAATATACAAGCTGTGCGAAGAGAGAATACAAGACACACAGTTTGGATTCATGAAAGGCGTAGGTACAAGATAAACACTGTTTAGTTTACAGGTGTTATTTCAAAGATGCAGAGATATGACTTGCGATATATTTACACCTGCTTTGTGGACTACCAAAAAGCATTTGGTATAGCTCAACACCGAAAAATGATGGATAATCTAATAAAAGCTCAAATGGATGATAAAAACCGGCGTATAATACACAATTTATACTGGAACCAATCAGCCACAATAAGAACAAATCTTGGCGATGAACCAACGGAAGCGATCCAAATTCTACGGGGCGTTAGACAAGGATGTATACTTTCACCTATATTATTTTACCTATATTGAGAGGAAATATTTACGGAACCCTTGGAAAATTGCGAACATGGAATACTCCTAAATGGAGAACGCCTTAACAACATCCGCTATGCAGACGACACCGTTATTTTTGCAGTCAGTTTGAACAGTTTACAGCAACTAATAAACAAAGTAATTGAAGTAAGTGAAAGATTTGGACTTCAAGTAAATTTATCAAAAACCAAATTTATGGCCCTTAGCAAAAATCAAATTAGAGACGCCCAACTGCTTATCAAGAATACACCAGTGGACCGAATACCGAGTAAAACAATATACCTATCTTGGAACAATAGTAAACGAACAATGGGATCACTCACAAGAAATAAAATGTAGAATAGAGAAGGCTAGGAGTTCATTTGGTGTAGAGTTTCAAGCAAACTTTTTAGATTTATTTTGCTTCGTTTTTTATTGTGCAACAGTGTCAACTACGCCGCTGCTTTTATCCATTCAGCAATTCCTTGGTTAACCTTCTTGATCGTATGATCACTTGATCAGCCAGCGGGAGATGCGCGGGGAAGTGCACGAACTCAGGGTCACTAGGTCGGACCATATTAAATTAGATCATATTAGGTACGTTCGCGGGTACAGTTGACAAATTGTCGCCGACAATTTCTAACCTCATTTAATATAAATAATATCGTTAATAGATAAATAAACAAGGTATATTTACTTTAAATTAATATTAATAACTAATTATTAAATTATAATAGGTAAATATACCTTGTATATTTATCTATTAACGATATTATTTATATAATTTTAAAGTGCGCATGCGTTTTGCTGCTAATTTGTCGCCGACTAGTCGCCGACAGGCACCCGCGAACGCACTTATTATTAGACATTGGATTCGTTTTTTCGCATTCGTAAGATTCACATCACACAAGAGACACATCACTACGCGAAGCTACCGGCTTTTTGTAACGTCGTATAATATCTACAATAGTTGTAATTATATTTGTTTGTTTAACACGTTCAGTGCCAATAACGCGCTGGCGCGTCGATACATGACTTTAGCTAGGTGTTGACGACGCTCTCGCGCGTTCAGACTTTCATCGATTATTATCTTGGATTATTTCACTGGCGCTACAACAGGGCTTTTTATATTTTAAAGGCAGGTAACTAGAGGTATCAATTCTCTAATTTTGTTCTTGGTTTTTCGATTTACGACTTTTTGTCCCGATAGGATGTGTATATCTGTTGGCTTTGTATTAAGTGTAAATATCAGTAATAGCACATATAATTCTGCAAATGCTTATTAATTTATCGGATTACTAACCGTGTAAAAATTAAACATTCCCAGATTTCGGTATTTCCCCTATTTTCTAGAGTCGCTAATCGTAAAGCTTGGTAATACCCGGATAATTTCGGTGTTTCCCCTAAATGTTATTTGAGTTCTTTTACATCTCCTTTGGTTATTTTATATTTGAATGGCATAGGGTAAGCATACGGAAGTGCAAAAATGAATAACACTGACGATATTTTACAAAGTGGCTCAAATTCAAATAAAAAAATAAAATTAGATATGAAAAAAAAATTAACAGAGGAAGAACTTTTGAGATTATTAGAAACAAGCGATGAAGAATTTAGTGACTTTCTTGATTCAGACAGTGAATATTTACCAGAATCTGAGGATGAAATTGAAAATACTTTACCTACAGCACTTATTGAGGATACGGAAGATACGGTATGTTACAAAATTAAATGCAAATATTAACTTTTTATTAAAACATATTATTTAATTGTAGCCTAATCTACTCGTTGATGTTGATGAAAGCGATAAATGGAAAGAAAATTTTGATGGTATGAAAAATTTTCCTTTTTTAAAACACCAAGAGTTACTAGTAGAAGTTTCCGATAATAATCCAGTTGACTTTTTTCGGATGCTACTTACAGATGAATGTTTGCAGCAAGTATGTGATGAGACAAACAGGTATGCCGAGCACATTTTCTTATCTAATGCAGGGGCGACACATTCTAGGATTTTCGATTGGAAAATTTTGACTTCCGAAGAACTGCTAGTCTTTTTAGGATTAGTTCTACACATGGGTCATATTTCGTTGCCTAGGATTGAGGATTATTGGAAAAAGAAAGATCCTCTTTTTGCTAATGCAATTTTTTCCACTTTTATGGGCCGGAACAGATTTATGGTCATAATGCGATGTTTGCATTTTAATAATAATCCAGAAGAGGGAGAACAAGTACCTGAAGACAGAATTTATAAAATTAGACCGATGATAAACTTTTTCAATAAGAGAATGGAAGAAGTTTATTATCCTGATCGTAATTTGAGCTTAGATGAGTCAATGGTATTACACAGAGGACGACTTAATTTTAGACAATACTTAAAAAACAAAAAACATAAATATGGGATTAAGTTGTATATGTTGACCGAACCAAATGGTCTAATTTTAAAATTTTTAGTTTATTCTGGAATGTTTGACGATTCAGGTGGAAAAGGACATGTTAATAAAGTGGTTTTGCACCTTTTAGAAGGGAAACTAAATGTAGGCCATTGCGTTTACATGGACAATTTTTACAACAGCTTTGATTTAGCTAAAAATTTACTTGAATTTTCCACTTACTGCACAGGAACTCTTAGAATTGACCGTAAAAATAATCCGGCAGAAGTAAGGCAAGAAAAACTTGCTAAAGGTGCAACAATTGCCCGTTGCCGAAAAGGGGTATTAGTTGGCAAATGGAAGGATAAAAGGGACGTTTACTATATAACAACAGAATGTCAAAACACTTTACAAGAAGTTACAACAAGAAGAGGTCAACATGTAATAAAACCAGAGCCTATTATCAGATATAATAAAAATATGTCTGGTATTGACCGGCAAGACCAGATGCTTGCCTATTATCCGAGTCAACGAAAAACTGTACGATGGCCAACAAAAATATTTATACATGTTATACAGATGATGGCTATAAATGCCCACATACTATACAACAAGTACTCTGGAAAAAATATTGGTCTTTACGAATTTCGTTTACAACTCGTTAGATCCCTTTTAAAAGTTATTAATTCTGAAGCCAAACTTGTTCCAAAAGATCATTCAGTAACAAAACGAGAGGTAAAGGATGTAAAGGGAAAAGTTATGAGAAAACGCTGTAAAACTTGCAGTCAACAAAATATTCGTAAAGATACAATTTACGAATGCAAAGCCTGTCCCGATACCCCTGGATTTTGTCTGGATTGCTGTCAAATATCCCACAAAGTTTAATGTTGTTTTATTTACTTATAATTTATGTTATTTTGTATTTCTTGTTTTGTTTTGTATTAGTAAATAAATGTTCCTACTGATTTTTATCAATATTATTTACAAAACGCACCAGCGCGTCGAACGGCGTATGTATACAAATACTAGAGTCGAGCGCCACTGACGCTCTGGCGCGTTCACCACCAACCCCTCTTGTATATATGTGCATTTAGTTTAAAAATACTTACTTTATTCGGACTTTTCCAGAAACTAATAAATAAACGTCTTTGTATCAAAAACAGTAAGCGGCTCCTGGTGAAAGCCTACCCAGAATGGACCGGCAGTTAACGTGTTAACCGGACTGCCCTTAAAATAATCAGTCCATTTTTTGAAGTTGTTCGTTTTTAATTTTTATTTAAATAAATCATTCTAATAAGTGTTAAGTTTTTTATCACCTGATGCTAGCTTACACAGGATAAACGCGAAGATACAATCCGCCTTCTATCCAAATTTTCTATTTGGTAACACAGCCAAACTCTTTAAAAGTCACAACCTTAATCTAGAGATAAAAGTAAGGCTTCTACGATGTTATATCTTCGCAATATTATATTATGGAGTTGAATCCTGGACACTCACTGAAGCTATGGAGACAAAACTTGAAGCCTTCGAGATGTGGCTATACAGGCGAATCCTAAGGATATCATGGACGGACAAGATAACCAACGAGACTGTATTACGAAGAATGGGGACACATAGAGAGGTGATGTACACCATAAAAAGGAGAAAGTTAGAACTTATCGGACACATAATGAGAAACTGCACTAAATACAGATTACTGAAGGTAATCTTTTAAGGAAAAGTATTCGGAAAGCGAGGAATTGGGAGAAGAAGAATATCATGGTTTAAGAACCTGAGGAAATGGTTCTCCACAACAACAACTAATCTATTTAAAGCATCAGTTAATAAAATAATTATAGCCACAATGATCGCCAATATTCGAAACGAATAGGCACCAAAAGAAGAAGAAGAATCCTAGATCCTTCTGGTAATTCTTTTTCTGGCGAAATTACCAGAAAAACACTAAATTAGAACTATATTGGAAAACCAGAGTTTACGATCAGTGTATCCTCCCTATACTCACGTATGGTTCACAGACGTGGACACTCACCAAGGCCAATATGGATAAAATACCCGTGTTGAGCTGCCCCCCCCCCCCACTTGCAAAAATTAAAAAACGAATAGCCCTGATTTATGAGCTATTTATGAGCTCTCATATTCCGCAAACTAAAAATTTTGAGCTCGTTCCATTGAACAGGAATTTAATACTTAGTCAGCTCCCCCCACTACTTAAAAATAGGAATATTGAATCGGTTTTTGCGGCAGAATTACGAGCTATTTATGAGCTCTTGAAATTATATAGTTTCGATTTTTGAGCTCATCCCCTTCACCCCCAAACAACCCTTTAATTGATTTAACTTAAGAGAAAAATGCTGAGAAAACTTAAAATATATCGTATTGAGGATATAATTCCTATAGCGTATATACTCTAAGAATAAACTATTAAATCACGTGCATTTCGATTATTGAGCTACAACCCCTTCGCAAGAAAACCACCCTATCTTCCCGGCTTAAGAGAAAGTTGTACTTGAAATGCATTAAATTAATTATTTGGCGACTACATATCATTTAATAACTTATAAGCTTTCTTATAAGGTTGGCAACACTTTAGTCAAAACGTAAACACATATTTTATTTATCGTCTGCAATAAACTCAATTTCTGAGAGTTGTAACGGGAAATAAATTATTGCAAGTATCTAGTGAATAATATAAGACATTAAGTTAAGGACAGTGATAAGAAAAAACTTTAAAATCGGTGAAATAGCATCGGAATAATACCAAGGACCTATAAAAAGTAAGATCGCTATAATTGATAAGCTTGTCTAACACCAAAGCGTAGAAACGAAACCTTGACCGTTGAAATTGCGACGTTGCCGTTGTGAGTAGAGTTTCGGGATAACCACAGAAAATAACAACGGGTAATAAACAAACAAAATAAATACGGTAGACGTTGTCTTCTCTGCACTGTTGAGGTGGAAGACAGTGTTTGGCGCCGGAAAATGGAAAAATTAGAGAGTGATGACACACATCCAGAAGGAGGGTCAAAAATTGATCAATTAATAATAATGATGAGCCTCCTTACCGATGACATTAAGGAAATAAAAAGAAATCAAAAAGAAAGTAAGGAAACAATAGAAAAGCTCATTATGGAAAACAGAGAGCTGAGAAAAGAAAATGCAGAACTGAAAGAAGAAAATAAAGAGATCAAGGAGGGACTCAGAGAAATAACAAAAAACATGGAAGTTATGGAAAAACACCGACGAATAAACAACGTAGTTATAAGCGGCCTAACAATAGACACATATGAGCAAACACGGTTAAAAGGAAAAATCAACAATTTCATCAAACACCACTTAGGAATAGAGGTGAAAATAAAAAATGCTCACAAGCTAGGCGAAAAAACATGTCTAATTGAATTAGAAAACCAAGAGGAAAAAAGAAAAATAATGAAAAAAAAGTACAAGCTAAAAGAAATTAAAGAGCACAAGGTATATATCAACGAAGATACAACCATAAAAGAACGAGATATACAGAAAACAATTAGAAACATTGCCCAGGAAGAAAGAAATAAAGGAAATGAAGTCAAAATTGGAGTAAAAAAAATATGGGTAAATAACATCGAATGGAAGTGGAACGACAAAGAAGGCACAATGATCAAAACAGCATCAAAAAACTAACAAATAACTGTACCATAGGAATAACGTTGACGAAACAAGCACAGAAAAAGGATAGTGATAATACAAAAAAAGGAAACAAGAGGAAAAAAACAAAAACCGGACCAAAAAACAAGAAAACATGTCGAAAAGAATACTTACTTTTAGGAACATGGAACGTAAGAGGCACATATGGCGAAGGTAAACTTAAACATCTTGCGAGAGAAATCGAAAAGTTCCAATTTGACATAGTAGCCTTGCAGGAGACGAAACAGCTGGGAAATGATATATTAGAAATAGAAGATACATTGTTTTTTAACAGCGGTGGAAAGAATCGAATATTAGGCACAGGTTTTATGATAAGAAAAGAACTAAAAGAAGCAATAGTAGAGTTTAAACCGGTATCAGACCGCATATGTACTATCAGGATCAAAGGAAAATACCAAAAAATCACCCTCATAAATATTCACGCTCCATCCGAAGAAAAAGATAATGATGTTAAAGCATGTTTCTACAGTGAACTAAACAGAACAATCGAAAGTATACCCAGATATGATATGAAAATTATTTTAGGCGACGCTAATGCCAAAATAGGGAAGGAAGAAGTGTTTAGACCGACAATAGGAAAGCATAGCAAACACAATGAAACTAATGAGAACGGACAATTTCTCATAGATTTCGCAAGAGAAAAAAATTTGATCATAATGAGCACATATTTTGAAAGAAAAGAAATACATAAGGAAACATGGATATCGCCAGATAGAAAGACTAAAAACCAAATAGATCACGTGCTGATTGAAAAAGAAGAACAGCAATGTATAAAGAAGATAAGAACATACAGTGGACCAGATGTCGACTCCGATCATTACATGGTGGGCATCAAAATGAAACAACTGATACCAGAAAACAAAAACAAAATAAAGGTAAAGAAATATATAAATAAACCAATTCGATTAACAACAAAGAAAGAGCAAGAAACGTATGGGGAAACAATGGAAAGAGAACTAAAAAAGATACAAATAGAAGAACGAACAGAAAATAACTGGGACATCATAAAGCAAGTAATGAACAAAGCAGCAAAAGAGTGTAATAAACAGGAGAATAAAAAGAGAAAGGAGTGGTTCGACATAGAATGCCAAAACGAAATAGAACTAAGAAAATCATTAAGGATGGAAATGATAATGAAAGAAACGACAGAGACGAAGAATAAATATATAGAGCAAAGAAATAAAGTAAAGAGATTGCTGAGAGAAAAGAAGAGAAAACACGTAGATATTAAGCTAAAAGAAATAGAAGAGAACTACAGAAATAAAGAAATAAGAAACCTGTATCAAGGTGCCAGAAATGAGAAAAGAGGATACCAACAAAAACCAATATTCGTTAAAAACAAAGCGGGGAATAATATAAGCGGTGAAGCAGAAATAGTAGAGAGATGGAAAGAGTATTTTGACGAGTTACTAAATGGCAAGAATAAGTCAAATCAAAGAGAATACATGGAAGCAGAAGAAGGAAATAAAAACTTAGAAGACATAGAAGATAATTCACCCAGCAAAGAACAAATCGAGGAAATCATACAAGATTTGAAGAATAACAAATGTCCTGGAAGCGATAATATAACAGCAGAGATGATGAAATATGGTGGAAAATTGCTACATGAGTGGATATACAAGATCATAAAAGAGATATGGAGAATAGAACGGATACCAAAAGATTGGAAGGAAGCAATTATTTGCCCATTACACAAAAAAGGAGACAAAACAGAATGTAGTAATTACAGAGGAGTAGCATTACTAAATACCATATATAAAATCTTATCAAAATCCATAAAAGATAAACTTGAAAAAGAAGCTGAAAATATAATAGGTGAATATCAGTGCGGATTTAGACGAGGAAGAAGCACAACGGACCAAATATTCGTAATCAGAGAATTACAAGCAGAAAGCTATGAACACAACCTACCAACGATAGCGCTATTCATCGATTTCCAGCAAGCGTACGATAGAATAAAGAGGAAGAATTTAAAGCAGGCGCTTGAGGAATTGGGAGTTAGCAGAAAGTTATGCAACATGATACATATTACGTTAGAAAATACAGAAAATAGAGTCAAAATAAACAACCAATCATCAGACACATTTATAGTAAATGAAGGAGTAAGGCAGGGCGATCCTTTGTCATCATTACTCTTTAACTTATGCCTAGAAAAAATAATGCGAGAAGCAATAATCAATAGAGAAGCACTCCTATATCAAAAACGACACCAAGTTTTGGCATTTGCGGATGATGTGGTGTTGCTTGCAAGAGGAACAAAAGAGCTACAGGAAATAGTACAGAGAATAGTAAAAGCAGCGAAGAAAATGGGACTCCACATAAATGAAACTAAAACAAAATGTATGGAATGGACAGATGGTCAGTTCAGGAATGGACAAAAGCTTAAAGTAGAAGTAGAAGAAGGAACATCATACGAATTCGAAATGGTAGAAAGATTTACATACCTAGGAGCAATAATATCACGTAAACCGAATATTAAAGAAGAAATACAAGCTCGAATAATGGCAGGAAACAAAAGTGTACATGCGCTTAATGGAATGTTGAAAAGCAAGTTTTTATCAAGAAAGGCAAAAATACAGTTATACAAAACAACTATCCAACCAATAGTAACATACTGCAGTGAGACATGGACAATGACAAAAAATGAACAAAGTTTACTGGAGATCTGGGAACGGAAAATCCTGAGGAAGATATATGGAGGAATAATAAGCGACGGTTTATGGTTAAGAAGATCAAATAATGAGTTAAAGGAATTATACAATCAACCTAATATAATAGGAGTGATAAAGGCACAGAGACTTAGATGGCGAGGTCACATAGAAAGGATGCCGAACGCGAGGACTCCAAAAAGGGTACTAAACTACAACATAGCCTCAAAAAAGAGAAAAGGAAGACCGAAAAATAGATGGAAGCAAGAGGTCGAAAAAGATATGGAAAAAATGGGGTTAGAAGGTCAGAGAAGAAAAATGAATAACCGGAAGGAATGGAGAAAAATCACATACCAAGCCAGAGAAGATCTAGGTACCTAAATAAAAGTAAAAATGAAGAACGAACAAACTTTTCAAGCCATGGGCCTCTAAGGCCTTTAGTGCTATTATATATATATATATATATATATATATATATATATATATATATATATATATATAAAGTAGTTTGGTATTATTGACTGACAATATGTAGATACAAGTTTTTATTGAGGTTGCAGTCAGTGTAAGGAGCAGGATGAGAGAAACTCTTTGTTACAATCGAGCTTTCGCAAAATTTATTTGCTTCGTCAAGATTAGAACGTGAGGTTAGTTCATTAATTTAACATTTCCACAAAACATAATTATATAAAAATATCCTTATTTTAATCGTTTCCAAATTTCAATGTTTTAATTTTTACAATTTCTAATGAAAAATTTTGATTTATTAATTTAGTTCTAAATTTGATTAATGCCAGAAAAACACTCTAATCTTGACGAAGCAAATAAATTTTGCGAAAGCTCGATTGTAACAAAGAGTTTCTCTCATCCTGCTCCTTACACTGACTGCAACCTCAATAAAAACTTGTATCTATATATATATATATATATATATATATATATATATATATATATATATATATATATATATATATATATATATATATATATATATATATATATATATATATATATATATAAGCTTTCAAATTACGCGCATTTAAATCAGTAAATTGCAATTTATTTTATATAGTGCAGTCACTGAAAGTAAAAATCAACGATTACCTTCAAATTCGGTGAACCTTCATCGATTTTCACGAAAATTGGTCAGTGGTTAGAGGATACCTCAAGAAACAAAGGTGACATGATACCACCTTGCGCCTTTACCTTGAGGGTGGATACCGACCCTTCTCGTGGGTGAAAAATTATTTTATAAAAAATAACTGCACAAATCTATAAAAGAACAAATTATAAGCAAAATGTATTATATAAAGTTATTAAAATAAGTCAATACTTTTTAAGTTATTAAAGATCAAAAATTTTAATTATTCGTGAAGAACATGCATGTTTTGAAGCGGTTTTTCGTAAATCACTGAAGAACTGTAAGTTTTTACAAAAAAGTTAATAGTAGTTTTATTCGTATAGCTTATATTCTAAGAATAAACTCTTAAATCACGCGCCTTTCGATTATTGAGATACAACTAGTGTTGCCCAAGTGCAAGACCAACACGAGACTTAGAGAGTCTTGGTCTTGGTCTTGCGACAGTACACCTGGTCTTGGTCTTGGTCTTGGTATTGCGCTCCAGGTCTTGGTCTTGGTCTTGGTCTTGCAGCAAGAGTCTTGCAAGTCTCGCAGTTGCCCATTAGCCTATTACATATCTTAGAACTAGAACAACGTAACAGAGTAGGTCAATTTTAAGCTTTAATATCACAGCCGTAGTAAAGACCAACCAAATTAATAAATATCTAAACAACTGACACCGGGTGGGGTTTGAACCTACGATCTAAGCGATCCGTGTCTATATTCCAACTAACCAAAGTTTATTAGGAACTTACGTATTTTTTCGAGTATTTGCCATTGACAATGTGTGATTTGAAAAGAATTCAATTCAGTGAGAGATGTGCACAATATGAAGGGTCAGAGAGAAAAAGGATGAATGTCAATTTGGTCATTTTGAGATTGTTGTGCAATCTGTTAGCTTAGAAAGGGTACTATCAACCTGTGAATGGACAAGGGGGCATAAATATGATAATCGTCTTAAAATCACGTCACAAGATTGGACGCAAGGGGTAAAAACAATGAATATGTAACTTTATTTCTCATTTTACCGAAAATGCTTGCAGATAGACATTCATCGTTCTTTCCCCTGGCCCTTCATATGTTATGTTAACGCCAGTTCTCATTTTGGTACCGAATACCAAACCGAGAATAATACACTTCTCCAAGAAATTAAGGCACCTCCTTAAAAATGGAATGGGTCATTTTTGATGTCTCGAATTTCCTAAACCTGTTGTCTGATTTAAGTGATTTTTTAATATTATATAGCCTTATCCGTTAACAATATCGCTGTAATAATATTGTTGCTAGAAGTTAAATTGTCGTTGTATAGGTACCCGATAACTTATCGGTACTAATGAGTGTACCAATCAAACTGTGTTTTTTTCTCAAAGTAAGCATCATCCTGTGGAATATTCTAGCATTTATAAAATACTGAAATTAAGACCCACTTACAGTCTGATATTTTTTTAACATTTTGTTTTTTCATTCGCTATGGATAACAGTAAAGTTAGGCATTTTAACAACTAGCCATGTTTTTTATCAACACAGGGTGTTTTTAAATAAGTATGGTAAATTGTAAGGGGTAATTCTAAACAAACCGGTCATGTTACCCGTATGCGCGCCAATGGTGAATATTAAATTCTTAATTGTATGTCAAAAATGCGTAATAACTACCTCTTAAAACCCACCAAATTTCATTTGCATATCTCAACCGGTTTTAGAGCAATAAATCGTCAGTTTGTAAGAAAAATTTTAACACCCTCTATTTCGGAAACGAAGCATTTGCGAACATACACTTATAAAGCAAACTGTCAAATTATTTTTCGGGCAGAATTACCCCTTAAAGTTAGCCATACTTATTTAAAAACACCCTGTATTGATGAAAAACATCGCTAGTTAAAAAAGTACCTAACTTTTTATTATTCAACATAAACGAATGAATCAAAAAAACAAAATGTTAAGAAAATATGAGGCTATAGTTGGGTTTTAATTTCAATATTTTATAAATGTTAGAATATTCCACAGGGTGATGCGAACTTTGAGAAAAAAAAATACAGTTTGATTGGTACACCCGGTGTACAATGACAAATTTACCTGTCTAGAAACAATATTATTACAGCGATATTTATACAGAACAAGGCTATATTATTATCAAACATTAAAATCAAATAAATAAAAAATCAAATTATCAACTACTTAAATCGAACAAGTTTAGGAAATTCCAGAGACCAAAAATGACCCGTTTCTTGGAATAGTGTATAGCAACCAAAGAGCATAACAAAAGAACAGTGAGTCGATTGATAAAACAAATGACCAGTTTAATTTAACTACCTACAGAAAAAACTGCTATAAATGTTCTTTTGTTTTCCATGTATTTCACTGTAAATATTTCTTTGTTGAATGCCTCGTAGACCAAATATTTGGGTATGTATTTGGTTACACGGTATAGACGGCACGGCATTATCTGTTATAGTCTGTCTCCTATCGTAATCACACTCAGCAGAAAAAATATACATATAGTCAATAATATCGATATGATTTTTGTGTGTTTAAATTCCTACAAAACTAATTAAGGCAAAAAATTAACTACTTATTTTAGGTATATTTTTTATCAGCATATGACATATTTTTAAAAAGTTTCGATACATTCTAGGTCTGGATCCCGCGTATGGAAAAAAATTGATTAATAGCAAGCTGAAAATTTGTTAATAGCTTAACGGTGTCTAGTCGGATAAACTTTGATGTATGGGAACACTGGAACAGGGGCAGTTTTAAGTGTGGAACAGGTTAAAAATTTGGAACGGTCAGACCACGAACACGGCACATTTATTTTGTCCGACAGAATAGACTTAAACTCTCCGAACAGAGATTAAACTCTCATGCAAAAATCAGACTGCTATTTATCACCTATCATAATTCCTGTCAATTGACATATTCTACATGTTCCACTCATTAAAACGCCCATTTGGTGATAAATAGCAGTCTGATTTTTGCATGAGAGTTTAATCTCTTTTCGGAGAGTTTAAGTCTGTTCTGTCGGACAAAATACATGTGCCGTTTTCGTGTTCTGACCGTTAAAAATTTTTAACCTGTTCCACAATTAAAACTTCCCCTGTTCCAGTGTTCCCATATATCAAAGTTTGTCGGACTAGACACCCTTCAGCTATTAACAAATTTTCAGCTTGCTATTAATCAACTTTTTTTCATACACGAGATCCAGACCTATTAATTTATGAATGGAGGGCGGCTATTCTCAAAACCTGGACAATTAATTTAAGAGCGAAAAATGTATGTTTGTTTATGGTATTGTTTGTAAGGCGCATAAGTCCAATTTTACAAATTTTTTTGCTTCTCATAGAGTACCTACCTAAAAATATACCCGAACTAATATACTTCATAAAAGACCCTCAGTTCTAATTGCAAGACGCAAGAGTCTTGCAGGCTTAGTCTTGTTCTTGCTCAAATCTTGCACGGTAAGTCTTGGTCTTGGTCTTGCTCAAATTAGGCGGTCTTGGTCTTGGTCTTGCGAAAACGCAAGAACAAGACCAAGACTGCAAGACCAAGACTGATTTTGGGCAACACTAGATACAACCCCTTCGCAAGAAAACCATCCCATATTCCCGGCTTAAGAGAGAGAGTTGTACTTAAAATAATTTAAATTAATTATTTGTCGACTAGATATCGTTTAATAATTTATGAGCTCGCAAAATATACGCATCTCAATTATTGAATTGCCATTTTCTTTCTATAGTGCAGTCACTGAAGGTAAAAATCAACTATGACCTTCGATTTCGGTAAATCTGCATTCATTTTCACGAAAATTGGTGAGCGGATTTTGATGCTATCAACTTTTTCTGGAGCTCATTTTGGATAGGTATTTCTAAGTACATTGATAAGTATTTAGTACCTAAGTGTTATAAAATGCATCTCTTTCCCGTTATTTAAGCTTGAATCCTTAGATTTGAACAGTCGCAGAAAAAAATATACATTTAATTACCAATAACTTACTTTAAATTAACACTAAATGGTTTTTCAAGTAAGCAATTTATTATATTTTTTATTGGCTTCAATTTTAGTGATGAACACTTTTTTGTAAAAACTTACAGTTTTTGAGTTATTTATGAAAAAGCGCTTTAAAACATGCATTTTCTTTCACAAAAATTAAAATATTTGATCTTTAATAACTCAAAAAGTATTAATTTATTTTAATCACATTATATAACAAATTTTGCTTACAATTTGTCCCTCTCTCGATTTGTGGGGTTATTTTTAATAAAGTAATTTTCACCCCCGAGAAGGGGTGACATATACCCCTGGTTAAAACCCCAAGTTGTTATTGTTAGTTCGTCAAAATGAATGGAGATTTACCGAAATCGAAGGTCATAGTTGATTTTTACCTTCAGTGACTGCACTATAGAAAGAAAATGGCAATTCAATAATTGACATGCGTATATTTTGCAAGCTCATAAATTATTAAACGATATGTAGTCTCCAAATAATTAATTTAAATTATTTTAAGTATAACTCTCTCTTAAGCCGGGAATATGGGATGGTTTTCTTGCGAAGGGGTTGTAACTCTATAATCGAAAGGCGCGTGATTTAAGAGTTTATTCTTAGAATATAAACTTTACGAATTAAGCTACTATTAACTTTTTTGTAAAAACTTAGTTTTTCAGTGATTTACGAAAAACCGCTTCATAACATGCATTTTTTTCACGAATAATTAAAATCTTTGATCTTTAATAGCTTAAAAAGTATTGACTTATTTTATTAACTTTATATAATAAATTTTGCTTTTAATTTGTTCTTTTATTGATTTGTGCAGTTATTTTTAATAAAATAATTTTCACCCCCGAGAAGGGGCGGTATCCACCCTCAGAGTAAAGACGCAAGGTGATACCATGTCACCTTTGTTTCTTGACGTATCCTCTAACCACTGACCAATTTTCGTGAAAATCGATGAAGTTTCACCGAAATTGAAGGTAATCGTTGATTTTTACCTTCAGTGACTGCACTATACAAAATAAATTGTAATTTACTGATCTAAATTCGCGTAATTTGGAAGCTTATAAATTATTCAATGATATGTCGTCGCCAAATAATTAGTTTAATGCATTTTAAGTACTTAAGCTGGGAAGATAGGGTGGTTTTCTTGCGAAGGGGTTGTAGCTCAATAATCGAAATGCACGTGATTTAATAGTTTATTCTTAGAGTATATAAGTTATAGGAATTATATCCGCAATACGATATATTTTAAGTTTTCTCAGCATTTTTCTCTTATGTTAAATCAATTAAAGGGTTGTTTGGGGGTGAAGGGGATGAGCTCAAAAATCGAAACTATATAATTTCAAGAGCTCATAAATAGCTCGTAATTCTGCCGCAAAAATCGATTCAATATTCCTATTTTTAAGTAGTAGTGACTCAGCCCCCCCACTAAAGTATCAAATTCCTGCTCAGTGGAACGAGTTCAAAATTCTTAATTTGCGGAATATGAGAGCTCATAAATAGCTCATAAATCAGGGCTATTTGTTTTTGGATTTTTGCAAGTGGGGGGGGGGGGCAGCTCAACACGGGTGGATAAAATAATAAAGGCACAAAGAGACTTATAGACAAAAAAACAAATAAATGGATTAGAAGCAAAACCAAAGCAAAAGACGCAGGAGAACATGCTGCCAAATTAAAATGGAGCTTCGCAGGACACAATGCCCAACTGAAGGATAAAAGATGGAATCACGAAATACAACAATAGATACCATGGTTAGGAAGGAGAAGCAGAGGAAAGCCACAAATGAGATGGGCTTATGACATTAAGAATATTGGAGGACACAACTGGAAATAAGTGGCGCCAAACAGAAAACATTGGATTGACTTATGGGGAGGCCTATGTCCAAAGTTGAATTACTAAAGGCTGAAGAAGAAAAAAGACGAATCGTAGATCCTAGGTACATACAAATAACTGGCTTTCAAATATAACAATGTGCACTTTGCCATTAGTACAGTGATTCTCAACCTGTGGGGCGCGCCCCCCTAGGGGGGCGCGCTTTTAGCAATGGGGGGGGGGCGTGAAAATATCAAAAAAAAACACCAAAAACATGGACCAGTTTACTAAAATCAAAGCAAAACAAAATTCTGACAAAATAAAAAATAAAATACACATGAACACTGATTAGGAGCTATACATAGTTATGCATTTATGAAGAGCACTGAATACTTAACTAAATCAACAAGTTTAATGTAAATTAGTGACTTCCTTGGGCCTGTTTTGCAGGACAAAGCTTATCGAAACAGGGTGTAGTATTAGAAATAGACGCTCTCAGTTATTTCTCTATATTTAGCTGCGATCTATATTTGGTCTTTAAAGCAGCCATCGCGGAAAATCCTGTTTCGCAAAGATAGGATGGTAAAAACGATAATAGTATACGAAATGATCTGGTTTTCAGTGCAGAAAACTCATGATTTACCCCTGCCCAAAATTCAAAGAGAGATTTATTATTAAACTTTTTCTTGATTTCGGCATTTGCCGTAAAGTCTATGAAGGTTTCTTCTTCTGCAGTAGAGAACCATTCGGGTGTAATTTAAAACCGATTCCTGACTCACTCATAACTATTATTTATGTATTAATTGGGCGTCGGCAAAAAAGTATCTTCTAAAATTTTTTGTCAGCATTGCTAAATGATTTTCAATGGTTACAAAAACAACTTTCAAGTGTTGTTCTTCAACCAATATTTGCAAATAATTTCTAGGTTTTTTTGCTCAAAATTTTTGCCCAAGAATTTAAATTTTCTACAGAAAGCGTTAACTTTATCATTCGCATCAAATGTATATGTGTACTGGCCCCTTGAAGTTGTAAGTTCAAAATATTTAGGTTCTCGAATATGTCAACCAAGTAACTCAATTTCATCAAAATTAAACCATCGTGAAACATCTTGGCTTCCGGTCTCTTTTCTTCTTCTAGAAAAATGGCGATTTCATGTCTTAATTCAAAACACGTTGTAAAAATTTCCCACGTGATAACCATCTTGCCTCACAATAAAATAATAATGCTGAATGTACCGCATCCATGTCTTTGCAAAGTACAGAAAAGATTCTAGTTTTCAAAGGTCTCATTTTTATGTATCTAATTAACTATTGTTAAAACCGTAGTTAGCACAATATTCAAGCCAAAGCTTCTCTGTGGATCATACAGTGTGTCCATATACACATTGGAGACTTTTGATTCACGCGCGGGTGTAGACTTATCGTACATTGCACGAGCACCATCGGTGCATATTCCGACGCAATTCTTCCACTCTATTTTTGCTTCAATTATAATCATTTAAGATAGCGAATAATGCAAGCTACGTTGCTGTCAATTCTATTGGTTTCCAGAAAAGTAGTTTAGTACTGATCTGCCATCACAAAATCGAACGTAGGGAATAAAATGAGCATCTTTATTGCTACTGTTGCCTCATCAAGCTGAATCGAAAAGAGCTTTTCACGCAACTTCCTGATTAGCTGATACTGTACATCTTCAACTATACCACCAATTCGACGGGCAACAGTATCATTTGATAGAGGTATAAACTCCAATTTTTTGGCAAAATTATCTCCAAACACAGTTTCTACAATTGGAATTGCAGTTGGTAATATAAGATCTTCACCAATAGTGTTAGGCTTTTTAGATCTGGCTATTTAATATGAGACTTTATAAGAGGCAAGTAAAGCTATTTCATTCACAGTCAAAGTTTTTATTAAAAATAATTTTTGCTTTTCACGTCATTTTAATTTTAACTCAAAGAATTCTCGGGGTTTGTTAATGTACTCACTATGAAGCGTTTGCCAATGTCTTTTTAGTTTATTAGGTTTCATGTTGCTCAAGGTATATTATTATTGCATAGATACATTATTATTGAACGAGGGGGGGCGCGGTGAAAATAATTATGGAAAATTGGGTCGCAAATGGTAAAACGTTGAGAAACGCTGCATTAGTATAACACTTCTGAATGATAGGGAAAGAAAAGTATTTTTGAAGTGTGTAAAGTTTTAATTTCCCAGCTGAGCGCTTTCGGGTTATAAAGCCACCTTCAGAGCTACGGTCAAAAACATAAGTAAATACTTAAATTTTAAACTCGATTAGGAAGTATTAAATAACTTATAGTCCAAGTAATGAAGCTTAATGTAGGACAAAACCTCCCAATTTTTACAGAGTGGATCGATTTGCTTGAAAATTTGACAATAAGTAGTGGATAGTCCAAGGATCAAAATCTATATGATTCCGAAAGGCGCTTTTACCATGGCGGTGGTTGCCACCCCATCTCGTGGGTGGAAATTTTATATTATATTTTGACTGCAAAAGTTGATAAAAACATTCATTCTAAGCAAAAAGTGTTCTATAAATTTTTTTGATAAAATTAATAGTTTTCGATTTATTCGCTATCGAAAGTGTTAGTTTTATATCGAAAAAAATCAATGTTTTTTTATATAGGCTCATTTACGATTCACTCAATTTTTGCGGTAGAAAAAAATTTTTTAAACCAGCTTCTTGGAAATTAAATAACCTACAATTTCATATTTAAACATTTTTTCGTATCTCTAATGCTAATCTTTCTATTCTGAAGAAAATGTGATATTTTACCAAACTACAAATATTCATTATTCGCTTTTAACTCCAGTTTTATAAAAACTATCATTCTAAGCCAGTCAAACTTCTAGAATCTATTAATAATACATAAACAAAGAAGAGTAAATAAGGTCAATGACCAAAAACACCGCTAACTGACATTATTATGCTTCCAACTGGATTTCTCCTTTTTTTTTCAAAAAAATATATTGATTTTTAACCGTAACTTTTTTATTTTTCATCTTAGCAAGTTTTGTGAAAAATAATTTTGTAAGTTTTTGCATGATATTTAAGACTATTGATATTAAATCTTTTTAAAATGCTCAGTCGCAAAAAGAGGTGACTTTGAGAGGGTTGGTAAAGGTGGTTTTTGCATGTTGTTACAAGTTTTAATTGTCAATAGCTCACTTAATTTTTACCGTGGAAAAAATTTTTGCAAATCATGTTCTTGGGAATTAAATAAGCTACAATTTCATATTTAAACATTTTTTTCTATCTCTGATTCTAATCTGTCTATTCTGAAGAAAAGACCATTTTTTTCAAACTACAAAAATTCGTTATTCGCTTTTAACTCCATTTTTTTTTTAAACTAATCATTATAAACCGGTCAAACTTCTAGAGCCTATTAATAATACATACATAAAGAAGACCAAATAAGGTCAATGACGAATTTTAATTAGGGTGGTGATTAGGGAGTTGCTTCCTATCACTTTTTCGCTGAAAAAAATAGGGACTGACATTCTTTTCATTATAAGTCACTTAATTTTTGAGCTAGAGACCTTCGTTTTATTTCCAGAGATAGAGATTTTTAAATACTTTAAATTAGTTTAAACAAGTTGTCCTCCAAAAATGCATAGTTTTTCCGTCTTTTGACTTTGAAACTACAATATTTAGCATTTGACGAAGAAGAGCTAACATATAATAAACTATAGCTCTATTGCTATTGGTTTTAAAGGAAATTAAGAAAAACGGTTTTATGTATTTTTTCAAAAGGTACATTTTTATTAAGTAAAGTTGTTTTGATAAAACCAAAACTTTTGGAGTTATTAGCAGAAAAACAATTAAAAACATTGATTTTTTCGATATACCACTAACACTTTCGATAGCGAATAAATCGAAAACTATTAATTTTATCAAAAAAATGTATAGAACGTTTTTTACTTAGAATTAATGTTTTTACCAACTTTTGTGATCAAAATATAATAAAAAATTTCCACCCCCGAAATGGGGTGGCAACCACCCCCATGGTAAAAGCGCCTTTCGGTATCATATAGATTTTGATCCTTGGACTATCCACTACTTATTCTCAAATTTTCAAGCAAATCGATCCATTCTGTAAAAATTGTGAGGTGAAAAGCTTCGGTTCCTGGACTATTAAGGGTTTGTGCCTTTATGTAACAATTTTCGTCGTCACCAATCTTCCACTACTCAGTTTGACAAGGAATTAATAAATTTTAAATGAAGTAAAGAAACACAGACTTACTCACAATCATTTAATAATACTTTGACGACCGGTTTCGATCTCTACACTATTCAGATCATCATCAGGTCGGCGTTACAAGTAGTTAAATGCTACAACTAAAGAAAGCCAGGGTTAGAACATTGTCTGGGCCCTGATTATAAATCAAATTTCGACCAAAAACAAGTCGCTTTCAATATGGCGACGGTTGAAATGCGATTGTGCGAGCCTTGTGGATTTTAGTTGAACTAACGAAGTGACGACATGAAATAGCGACTATCGAAATTAATAGCGACTTTAAAAAGGGTGTTGATATTATAATGGACCGTGATAGTGTGACGTCAAAACGTCAAATTTTTTCCAAACACGTTGTGTCTAGGTATACGCTAACGTGTACGCAAATAAAAAAAGTTAGGTAGAATTAAACGTCATAACAAATATTTTTTTATCAAACAAACACTAAACATATCAAAATAGCGTGTATCAAAATATACAGTCACTGCCCACGCTAAATAGTCACTAGCTTGATGAAGTTTAACTTTTTTATTTGCGTACATTTTAGCGTGTACCTAGACATAACGTGTTTGGAAAACTTTTTTTGACATTTTGACGTCACGACTATCATGGTCCATTTCGACTGTCGAAATTATTTGACACGGAGATGAATGAATGGCCAAAAGCGAGGTTAGGTTTAGTTTAGATGTGTTTTGTTTATTACTTGCAAGGAAAACTAAAGCAAAAGGTATTAATATGGCTGGGTTTAATTGAAATTTGCTTGTTTTGAGGAATTAGATAGAATAGTATTAAATTAGAAATATAATAATTGAGAATGTCCACAACATGAATCATCAACTCAATGAAAGATGTAAGGTAATAATCTGGGAAAATTAGTAAAAAACAAGGAAAATTAATTACCAGCTATTTTATTGCTGGACATGCTGAAATCAAACCTTAAGATTTCCTATATTAGTAATATAGGTGTGCAAAGTCCACAGAAAGTGTGCTATTTTGTTTATAAACAAATTAGCGCTCCGAAATCTTTTTTTTAATTATTGCTCTATAACTCCGAAAATTTTAACTTTAAACCAAAACACTCGCATAAAAATTGCCAGTAATTTAATTCTGCACATTGATTCTAATTTCCTTCGACGGAAATTTTCCTCGGAAAATTCGGGTTTTCCAAACAAAATCTTTAATTTTCAACTAAAATTTGAGGGAAGTAATTATTTATCAATAATTAAATAATTTGGAGACAGTGACATAAATCTTTTTTGTTATGAGTGTCTTGAAGATATGAAAATTAGTATGTACAAAGAGGACCGGAATTAAAAGATATCTAATGGTTCAAAGATTAAAATCCTGTTGTTTATAACTCTGTCGCAAATGCCGGTCAAATTTGACCGGTTATACCTGGAATCAGTCCTCGCAATTATATTTGTTTTTCTTCGAAAAAGACACAGAAGCCGTGCCCTTTTCAACAGCGTTAACTTAATTCAATTTAATCTAATATTTTCTGAGGGGTTCTATTTGTTTATAAGCCAAAAAATTGTTTCTTTATAACATTCCTGAGACCGCTCAAATGGTCCAATTTCAATCCTGTAAGGTACGTTGAATAGGTATAGTGCTTTTTTATACGAAAATCATAGTTATTCTGGTGTATCATAATCTTGCTGGTTATTATTTCGACCGAAATTTTTTAATTAACATTTTAATTATTGCTAAACTATTGGTTAGATTGTCGCCGTTCTCCTGATATACAGAGAGGGGCTAAATTATGGAATAAATTCATTTTCTCTAAAATGGGAGATTTTAGAGAAAAATCCCGAAACAGGTCGATTTTTATTTTTAAATTAAATTTCTTGGCATATATTTCAAACTAGTGACGTCATCCATCCGAGCGTGACGAATTAATCGATTATTTTTTTTAAATAGGAATAGGGGTTCGTGTTGTAGCTCATTTACAAAGGCGTTCAATTCTCTGTTCAGTATTATAAACATTAATATCATTATTTATCCAGGGAGGCCAAAAAAAATTTTGAATTAAATTAATTGACGCAAAAAAGAAGAATGCATGTAATTTATTTGACTCAAAATACATTCTATTGCTGTAAGAAAACAGAAAAAAATGTTTATTTTGCAAATAAACATTGCTTTTAACTTAAATTAAATGTTCAAACTGCCAATAGGTAGGAGGGAGGCTGTTTGTGATTTAATTTAAGCGAAAAGAAATGTTTATTTGTGAAATAAACCTTTTTTTCATTTTCTAACAGCAGTACAATGTATTTTGAGTTAAATAAATTACATACATTCTTCTTTTTGCGCCAATTAATTTAATTCAAAAATTTTTTTTGGCAACCCTGTATAATACTCAATGATATAAATGTTTATATTACTGAATAGAGAATTAAACGCCCTTTCAAATGACCTACCACACGACCCCTATTCCCATTAACAAAATTATCGATTACGTCATCACGCTCAGATAGATGACGTCACTAGTATGAAGTATATGCCAAAAAATTGTAATTTAAAAATAAAAATTGACCTCTTTCGGGATTTTGCTCCAAAATCGTCCGTTTTAAAGAAATGAATTTATTCCATAATTTAGCCCCTCTGTATAATCTACTATAATAAATCTTTCATGTCATCAATTATTTAATTATTGATAAATAATTAGGTACTTCCCTAAAATTTTAATTGAAAATTGCAGATTTTTTGGGAAAACTCGGATTTTCTGAGTAAAATTTTTGTTGAAGGAAATCGGAAAAAAAATAACTTTGTGCACAACTAAATTACGGTGAATTTTTATTTGAGTGTTTTTGGCTCAAAGGAAAAATTTTAGGAGTTACAGACCACTAATTGAAAAAAAAAAGAAGATTTAGGAGTGCTAATTTGTTTATAAATAAAATAACACATTTTCTGCGGACTTGTCATACCCCATATTACTAATATATGCAATCTTAAGATTCGATTTTAGCAATAAAATAGCTGGTAAATAATTTTTCCCAAAAATGGCATTTTTTCGATAATTTTCCCAGACTATCAACAAATTCCAATAAACCGAAGCGCCAACCCAAATTCTGAGCAGTGTCAACATGATAAGGTTAATATCCCCAGTTGTAACTAATATCGAAATGAATAAGAATCGCTATACTCTGCGGCTGTCATGGCGGTGTCGAAATGAAATTGCGACTGTCGAAATGAATTAGAATCAGGGCCGGTTGTATCAAATTGCAAATAGAAAGCCAAAAATTTTGAAAAGTATGCAACTGTTGACATTTCAGGACAACAAACTGATACTTTCGTATGCACACATATGAGAAACATAAATTCAATATTTTAATAAATTTTACTTTGCTTAATGTATGTTGCTTTGTACAAAACTATCATAATACAGGGTGTCCCGAAAAGATTGGTCATAAATTACACCACACATTCTGGGGTCAAAAATAGTTCGATTGAACCTAACTTACCTTAGTACAAATATGCTCATAAAAAAAGATACAGCCCTTTGAAGTTACAAAATGTAAATCGATTTTTTTCGATATATCGAAAACTATTAGAGATATTTTATTGAAAATAGACGTGTATCATTCTTATGGCAGGAGCATTTTAAAACAAAATTATAGTGAAGTTTGTGCACCCCATAAAAATTTTATGGGGGTTTTGTTCCCTTAAACCCCCCCAAACTTTTGTGTACGTTCCAATTAATTCATTATTGTGATACCATTAGTTAAACACAACGTTTTTAAAACTTTTTTGCCTCCTAATATTTTTTCGATAAGCCAGTTTTTATCGAGATGCACTTTCTTTTTTAATATGTGTACATAAAAATTTTATGGGGGTTTTGTTCCTTTAAACCCCCCAAATGTTTGTGCTCGTTCCAATTAAACTGTTATTGCGGCACCATTAGTTAAACACAGTGTTTTTAAAACTTTTTGCTTCTTAGTCTCTTTTTGATAAGTCACCTTTTATCGAGATCTGGCTTCTTTTTCAAAATATACCTAAAAAATAAATTATAAGTAAATTTTCAGATTATTAAAAAGGGTTTCCATAATCGTACTTAACCATATACAAATATGTGGTGGATTAGAAAAATATTCAAAATATCTCGATAAACACTGGCTTATCGAAAAAGTAATAAGAGGCAAAAAAGTTTTAGAAACATTGTGTTTAACTAATGGTGCTACAATAATAATTTAATTGGAACGTACACAAACGTTTGGGGGGGTTTAAGGGAACAAAATTCCCATAAAATTTTTATGGGGTGCACAACTTTCACTTTAATTTTTTTTTAAGATGTGTTGCTACCATAAGAATGCCACATGTCCATTTTCAATAAAAAATCTCTAAGAGTTTTCGATATATGAAAATAAAACGATTTTCATTTTGTAACTTCAAAGGGTTGTAACTTTTTTTGTGTGCACTATTGTATATAGGTAAGTCAGGTTCAATCAACCTATTTTTGACCCCAGAATCTGTGGTATAATTTATGACCAATCTTTTCGGGACACCCTGTATAATGCTGTTTTTTTCAAGGATCTGCCTTAATACAAAAATATGGTCAACTCTTAACTAATGTTCCTGTCTGACTCACTTCGTTATACGTCAAGAGTTTCTTGAGAGTATTTGCTCAGAAATGTGTAAATTATTCTTTTTCTTCTCGCAGTACTACGACCCAGGGTGGATCTTGGCTGACTACACAACTCGCTTCCATCTCGAATGGTCGTCCATGATAGGTCAGTGGGTAGCACCATTGTTCTTAAATCTGACCATATACCATCTCTCCATAGCATTTCCTAATGGTCTTCTTCCTGTAAGGGCCTACTCCCATATTATCTTGACAAGGCGGTTATTAGGGAGTCTATGGACATGGTGCCCATCTTAGATTAGATTATCTGAGATCGTTAAGGTTATGTAGCCTATCTGAACTTCGACCTAAGAGGTCTTTTGTGCATACCTTAATCTAGTTACAGTCTAGGTTCCAATACTTCCGATAAAGTTGATTAGAATTCTAGGTGACTTATTTCCTGTCAGAGGGCATTAGAGTGACCTCTTAGTCACTAGGGTATAGGAATTTTAGTCGTTTGCAGAACAGTGCTACGTAGTTGTCACAGAAACGACAGTTCTTACTATCTGATTTGCCCATTTTTTTGAGATGATATCTAAGAGGACAGTGACCAGTGCAAAGGCCAGTGACTATTTTTATATCTGTTTTATTCAACTCGAGAAGACGGTTTGTTGCGGTGTTTGGTGAGTAGGCGACACTTTTATTAGCGTTTTTTTTTGCCTTTTACATGGTGTATTATAGACCAATATAGTTGTAGTTGATTGAGTTTAAAGGTCCGGAGTTCCTCTCTGATGTGGTTTTTTGATTGTCCACAAAAGAGTTCTGGATCTGGGCATTAGCCTCTCCTTTTGCGAGGTTATCAGCTTCCTCAATTCCTGAAATTCCCTTGTGACCTGGCACCCATATCAAAGTTACTTTGTTGCGTTCCGCCAGCTTCTTAAGGGACTTTTTACAGTCCGAAACTAATTTTGACTCAAAAGTAATTGACTTTAGGACAGCTTAATAAAGATTTTTGCCCTACGTGTTTCTCGGTTGAGACATTCTTGAGTACTAATGTATATGGCATGTATTTCTGCCTGAAATAGGTATAGTTGGAGCGTTTCCAAGAGATTTGGATAGTCTGAAATTGGGCCCAGTAACTCCCGCTCCTGCCCTTTCATCTATCTTAGATTTTTCCGTATACGCTACAAGTTAACCTTCTTTCAGTTTGGTTTAACTTCTTTATCCATTTGGTGGTTTTTTATGACCACTTGAAGGTCCAAAGAGTTTTCTTAAGATAGTTATAAATTAGGTTAGAGAGTATCTTGTAGACTCTGTTTCAAAGAGTTATCGCTACGTAATTGCCACAGACGTATTAGGTATTCAACAAAAAACTATTTTACTTACTTACTCCCTGGCGTTACAACCCTTCGTGGGTTTTAGCCGAATCGAGAACATGCCTCAACTCTTCTCTGTTTTGAGCAATTTCTATCCAGTTCTCAACGCACATAACTTTCAGGTCTCCTGCTATATTATTATATTATCTCGCCTTCGGAGTCGAAGGCGTCCACGTGGTCTTCTTTCAGTTGGGACTTTTTCCCATACCAGCCTTACTGTTCTTTCGTCAGAATGTCTTCTGAGGTGCCCTGTCAATTCTTCTTCTTGTAGTTCCTTCTCCTATCGGAGGTTGGCTATCATCACAGCTATCAGTACCTTAATGGCGGCAGCTCTAAAAGATCTACTGAGCTGCAACTATACCATTCTCTTAAGTTTACCTATGGATCTCTTCCCCTTAATTCTGCCCTGCATTATGAGCCTTAATATCTCATATTTCGCACCTCTGGTAATGTGGCCCAAATATTCCTGCTTTCTTGTTTTGATGTTCATATCACCTCGCAATCCTTTTGTAGCGTAGCCTTCTTAACACTTCTGCATTCGTTACTCGTTGGATCCATGGTATTTTCAAAATCTTTCTATAGCACATTATAAGACAAAAAGAAGACCGATTGAACAAAATTGGAGACCATGGGAATATAAACGAAGCAGAGGAAGACCACAAATGAGATGGGCAGATGATGTCAAGAAGCACGTGGGCTCTAGGTGGATAAATGTAGCGACAGACAGAGAAGAATGGAAAAGGATTGGGGTCTCCCCAATGAGACCCCAATCCCCCAGACCTGTAGGACAGAACTATGTCCAAAGATGGACCGAAAAATGCTAATTAGATAGATAGATTTTATCTCAAATGCTTCCAACTTCTTTATGTTGTCTACTTTTAATGTCCAGCTTTTCATTCCATACAACAAATTCGAGAACACGTAGCATCTTAAGGCTCTTTTTTTTAGCTACAGAGGTAGGTCTCGATTAACAAACATTTTTTCATTTTTATAAATGCTTGTCTTGCAATTTCGATGCGTGTCCTGATTTCTCTACCTTGGTCGTTGTTTTTTGATACACAGGTTCCCATATATTTGTAGTTATTCACTCTTTCTACTTCTTTTCCTTCGATATCTAGTCTTCCTACTGTGTGTTGCTTAGAAATAATCATGAACTTTGTTTTCTTAACGTTCATTTTTGATCTATATTTTATACTAACTTGATGTAATCTATTTACTAATCGTTGCAGTGCTTCTAGACTGTCTGCAAAAACAGCGGTGTCGTCTGCGAATCTTATGTTGTTCAAGATTTTTCCGTTTATTGATATACCCTGTTCTTCCTCTGATATTGCTTCATTAAAAATAGCTTCGCTGTACAGATTGAATAGCAATGGAGACAACACGCAACCCTGTCTAACATCTCTTTTGATATGTATGGTTTCCGTTTCGACACTTTCGATTTTAGCCTTTGCTTTTTGGTTCCAGTACAGATTGACATTGGACATTGACCAAGGTTCCTGCCCATTGGAGTCTTCTAAATTTTATTTCTTTTATGATAATATTGAATGGGTTGCATATGTGAGTCCATATTAAATGTAGTAATGAAACAAAGACTTACTCACAATCATTTAATTATACTTTGACGACCGGTTTCGATCTCTACATTATTCAGATCATCTTCAGGTCGGCGTTACAAGTAGTTAAATGCTACAATTAAAGAAAACCAGAGTTAGAACATTGTCTGGTTGCACAAATGTTAATAGAAAGCTAAACCCGAAAACATTTTTTGAAATAAAGGTTTGCAACTGTTGACATTTCAGAAATTCGATACATACAAATGCACACTTATGAATAACAGATACTCATAAGCATGCATAAGCAAATAGGTGCTTGCAGTTTATGAATATTTGTTGAAAAAATTTTTTAAATAAAGACTAATGAAAATATTAATCAAAATTAGATATGCTTCCAAAATTCAAAAAATAATAATAATAGATAGTAATATTGCTCTGATCTACTTACATGCCGTTACAAGGGATGCGTTGCCACTTAGTTGTTAACATGTTAATACGTCCAACTTATGCTAATAGATTAGCTGGGAGAGGTATAGTGCAAACAGACATGTTACGTAGGTCAAAACACAGTAATTTTTTTTTTAAACTGTGTTTTGACCTACGTAACATGTCTGTTTGTCTATACCTCTCCCAGCTAATCTATTAGCATAAGTTGGACGTATTAACATGTTAACAACTAAGTGGCAACGCATCCCTTGTAACGGCATGTAAGTAGATCAGAGCAATATTACTATCTATTATTATTATTTTTTGAATTTTGGAAGCATATCTAATTTTGATTAATATTTTCATTAGTTTTTATTTAAAAAATTTTTTCAACAAATATTCACAAACTGCAAGCACCTATTTGCTTAGGCATGCTTATGAGTATCTGTTATTCATAAGTGTGCATTTGTCTGTATCGAATTTCTGAAATGTCAACAGTTGCAAACCTTTATTTCAAAAAATATTTTCGGGTTTAGCTTTCTATTAACATTTGTGCAACCAGACAATGTTCTGACTCTGGTTTTCTTTAATTGTAGCATTTAACTACTTGTAACGCCGACCTGAAGATGATCTCCCAAGTAGCAATTTGTCGACGCGACAACGTTGTCTACCGCGTGGCAACGTTTTCTTACAACGTTGTTATTGCCTAAAAGACGACCCTATTCTGCACTGATTTGGTGGACGATTTTTGAGTTGTCTTGACGTTGCCTAGACAACCTCCTGTTTAAACAACATCGTTTCGTAACCGTTGCATAAGACAACTGAAGCGACTATAAAAAGCACCTGCGCGTGCAATGGTTTCCCAAGGAGTCAGACTAGTTATGTTTTTTTACCTATATTTTTAACACCTGTATGGTGAATGCGAAAACCAAAAAGTAAACTGTTTTGACATCGTATTGGGTATCTAAATTTATATGATATAAATACATAAAGGACTTATTACGTGATGTGAAATTTATAAACGCATCTCAGATTACCGTCAAATATGGATATTTCACCTTTAAAAAACACACGCGCTCCTTTTTTTATGACATTTTTGACAAAAAATATGCAAATTTAAAAAATCAAATTTTAATATAAAAGTCAAAATTTATGTTAAAGATGTTCTGTATAAATTTAATGCATTGATGGTGCTTTTAAAGGTATCAGAAATTGCCTGCATTTTTTATATTCTGTGTTTTCATTTTCTTTACATCCCAAAAATCTCAAGTAAAACCAAAATGGCGCATTAAACAATATTACCAATATTACTAAAAGAATACCTTATTACCAACCTTAGACGGATAAGACAACTTAGAAGTCCAATCGCCAACCAAACCCGGCCGCGCCGACTATCAAAACCATTTTAGAACGCACCCTCTTATTGGGTGACAGAGGTCATGTGACCAGTGTTAAAAGTGTATTATTCTCATTAACAGCGTTGCCACATTTAGTAGATTTCTACTTTTTTGGTAGATTTTTGATATTTTTTAAAAATTTCTAGTAGGCAATATTTTTTAGTAGATTTTTGGTATATTTCAACAGAATTTGATCCATTTTTTTCGAATCATGAAGAAACTATAATAAGTATTTTTGAAAAATTTAAACGCAGAATGAAAGACTGCATTATTTAGAAAAACCAAAACGTTTCTGTTGAACGAGTTATTTGGAATTAAAAGTCACACTAATTTTTTTCTTTTTTTCACCCCTGTAACGTATTAAAATAAACATTATAGAAGTTTTCAGGGACTTTCGGTCCTCGGTAATAACGTAATCTTTCTTTGTACGTTTAAATTTTTCAAAAATACTTATTATAGTTTTCTAAGGATTTGCAAAAAATGAAAACATTTAAAATACATTGAACATTTTAACAGACGACATTTTGCGCCTATCCTCTTAAGTTAGCTGTTGTTTTTATTATAAAAAATCCCAAATATATCCCAAAAATCCTTAAGCATATTTTAGTTTTTGATTTAGTAGATTTTAGCTAAAAACCAGTTGGTGGTTTGGAATAATTAGGTTTCCAATTTTGTGGAATTCCTCTTGGGATATTTAGGACGGATGTGTATATCACTGTATTACTGTATAATTACATGGCCTAAAAAGAATCTACTGATTTTGTGAAAACAAAACTACTGAAAGAGTTAAAACTTACCTGGCAACCCTGTCTACCAAATCAGATACAAAGATTTATCAAATCTCAAATCTACTGATAAAACAATGGAATGGAAACCAGCTATTAAAAAACAAATAAACAGGTTGTTAAATAAATCGAAAATTTCCATCAAAATAAAATATATAATAATAAGAAAAAAATAAGGTTATAAAGTAAATTCTTTTTCTCCTCTGGAAGTTGCGGCAAACGTGTCACACCTCTAGAACAACACAGGGTCGTGACGTGACAGACAACTTACTCAACTACAGAGTCGGCCAGGGCGTAAATTAGTTTAGCATTATAACATTTTTAAGTCGTTGCGATTGTTGAAAAAACTGAAGTGTGATATGTAGTTGTCACAATGGTAATAAATTAGTTGTCCGTATAACTACAGGTTGTAACATCGTAATGTTAGTCGGGGTAGGGGACGTTGGCCGAAACAACTGAAAATGCTCTCGGGCAACGTTGTAGACGGTGCATTTGTTTGTACTGACAACCAATGCGTCGAAAAATTGCTACTTGGGCTGAATAATGTAGAGATCGAAACCGGTCGTCAAAGTATAATTAAATGATTGTGAGTAAGTTTTTGTTTCATTACTACATTTCTTTTATGATGTTGGCGTCTGGGTATAGTTCATTGAGCTCTTTGTTAGTTATTATCCTATATTGTCCTACTGCTTCATCCAGAACAGACCAAAGATCTTCCTTAGGATTTTTTTTCCAAATACATATTCTATCTTTGTTTGCCTTTGTTATCGTCCACGTTTCGCTTCCATTTATCACTACAGGTCGTATGTCTGTTTTATATAGTTGTAGCTTTGTACGTATCGTTAGTTGTTCCGATTTTATAAGGTTTTGAAGGGCATAAAGACATCTGTTGCCGGCTTGTATCCTATTGTTTATTTCTTGTGATCCATTATTGTCTTTAGTTATTGTTGTTGCAAGATACTTAAATTCTCTAACCCGCTCAAAACTAAAGTCATCGATGGTGATTTTCTGACCGACTCTGTCTCTGCTTTTGTTATTGCGGCTCAGATAAAAAAACTATTGACACAGTAAAATCAAAATAATAAGAAAAAAGTAAGAGAAGGCATTAGAAGTAGGCGTGAATATTTATTCAACAAATGTAAAATTTGTAAATAACATTAAATAAAGTGTATATTGAACAATACTGCAAAAAGTTAATACTAGTAATACTGATATTTTTCAAAAAGAATATTGCTTAACATCAGTGCACTCCAATTGGGGTCATTTTTGGGTAAAGCATATCGTCCAGACATTGTTTTCGAATCTCAGGCAAAGGAGCGCCGTTTCCAGGTCTTCCCCAAAAGCCACTCCACGTGGAAAAGTGCTTCTTGCTATTTTCCTCTTCTTTAGCTTTCATTTCCTAAAAAAAGAGTGGCTATTTTTAATTCAGCAAAAAAATATATTTTCTCGATCTACCTATTTATTTTTCCATTTGGTGAAAAGGGAACAGGAAGGCATCGTAGGAATGATCTGGGAATACGAAATGAAATGCAAGAATGGGTACAAGGGAAGCTCTGTTTGCAATGAACGTTCTCTCACAAAGATGCTTAGACATGAACCAAGAAATTTATACCTGTTTTATTTATTTCGAAGAGGCCTTTGACTTAGTACAGCATGAACCACTAAGGCAAGTTCTAATAAACAAAAATATGGACAGCCGAGATATTGGAGTTATATGCAACCTATATTGGAATCAAACAGCAAATGCGAAGGTTGAGGGTAGGCTAACAGAAGAAATTCAAATCCGTCGAGGAGTCCGACAGGGATGCATCTTATCGCCACTTTTATTTAAATCTGTATAGTGAAGCCTTCTGTCAACAAGCACTTGCGGAAGAAGATGTTGGTCTGATAATAAATGGTGAGACGGTCAACAATATAAAGTGTGCTGACGATACGGTTCTCCTATCGGGAACGCTTGTAGAACTACAACATCCCATCCATAGTCTCAATATATATATACCTACTGTAATAGTTATGGCTTGAAAATTAATTTGAAAAAAACTAAACTTTTGGTAATAGCGAAATGAAAGAACATCAGACCTAATCTTGTACATAATAAACAATACAGCGTTGAGCGTGTGTCCTGTTATAAATATCTAGGTGCTTGGATCACAGACGATACTGATCAAACAAAAGAGATTAAATGCAGAATAGAAATTGCTAGATCAGTCCTTAATATAATGAGCAAACTCTTTTGCAATCGCAATATCAACATAAAGTTACGAATACGAATGTTGCGGTGTTATGTCTTTTTCACCCTGTTATATGGAGTTGAGGCTTGGACACTAAAACAGTCGACAGTTGAAAGTAAATGAGACTTTTCTCAGTATACTATTTACGTAACTGTTAAATGAACACTAAAATAATTAAGTATACATGCTAATATTATAGGAACCTAACAAGCTGCTGCTTATTGTCGTTGGTGTATTCTGTGTCTGAATTAAAACTCACCGAGAAGATGGTGTAAATATCGAGTCTCTTGCCATCCTCTGACATCGTGCTTCGGGGTCTACCCCTTGTCAAAGAGGCTTCGCAATATACTTACCTTAAGTGTTAAGAATAAAAGTTAAACAAAAATTGTCAGATGAAATAAATATAAAAAGAGGAGCTAGACAAGGCTGTATAGTATCGCTTTTAACTTGTATTCAGTTAAGGACATTGCTACGGTTATCACTAGCTTTCTGAAAATTAATTTGTATGTTATTATTTTACCTGCGTTTTATGTTGTTTGTACATCATTTGTTCTGCCAACGCTTTTAAATATGCCGATCCCTGACGGCTCCAAATACCAGGTTTCCTAAAAATAAATAATATACTAGGGTTTGGTATAGATGAAAAAATTTGCTAATGATTTTAGGCACGATAAGAGCCTATAACTTAAATAGTAGAACCTAAAAGAAAACATATTAACACTGTGCCTTCACTTTTTAGTGGCACATGCGTCGACAGTGGCGCATCCAACTTTCTACTTATGGACGGGATAAATAAATTAAAAGCTACCCTCCCTCACTCCCAGAACAGAAATCAATTTTTTTCATTTTTTTAAGTTCTATGTGATTCAAAAATAAGACTCAGCGTAATTTTAACCTACCACTCCCTTCCCCCTTCCTCTACAACATTTTTCGTTTTTATTTTTTTAGGTGGGATGCAATCAATTTTTAAATTTCAAAAAATTCACAGGCATAGCTGAGGCTTTTACAAAACATGTCTATTTTTTATAGATCCGTAGGTTGACCGTATATAACCCCAATAATTAAAAAAAATTGGAACAAAGCGTATAACTTTTTTTTTGAGATGGCTTGGAAGTCTAATTTTTTTTCTACTTTATGTATTTTATTTACACCATTATTTTAATTTTTTTCAGATTTATTCGTTTCGTCACCTTTAAAAATACAAAAAAACTATTTTAGGGAGTTTTCGGGGATTTTCTCTAGTTTATAGACTTCAAAATTAGATCAAATTAATGTTTTTACAGGTTGTATGTAAATTGAAGTAACTAAGTCCTTAGAGCTTTTAAAAATGGGAAAAATACATTCAAAGCCCCAAAACTCCCCAAAAAACAGTTTTTTGGATTTTTTACAGTGGCGAACATTACGGAAAAATCTGAAAAACAAATTAAGAATATAGTGTTTGATAAAATATATACACATAATATAAAAAAATTAGACCTCTGGCCATCTTTAAAAAAATGTTATCCGCTTTTTTCCAAAAAAAATTTTTTGAGGTTATGTACGCTCAATTAACGGATCTAAAAAAATTAGACATGTTTTATAAAAGCCTGAACAGTTGAGTTGCCTATGTAGTTGCCTAGTAATTACCATGCCTATGAATTTTTTGAAATTTTAAAGTTGATTGCATTGAACCAAAAAAAATAAAAACTAAAAATGAAGTTTTTTGATGGTGGGGGAAGGGGGAAGGGAGTGGTGGCTTAAAATTACGCTGTATAGTCACTAGAAATAGCGGCATTAGAGTGCCTCACGCATTGATCGGGGTAGGATTTAGTGTGTGACTCCTTGTACCCAGGACGTCTCACATAAGCACTTTGCTGATAGAGAGCCCCTATAGCGCATCAGAGTGTTATCAGGTGGGAAGTGGCTCGACCCTCGAACCTTAAGAAAATATTTTTATATCCTTATTGAATCGCTTCCCCTTTAGAAAAAGTCACCGCACGCCACTGACTTAGAGCTACTGTTCTTCGACAGGCATGCAAACGAGCCGTATCCATCCTTGAGTATCAAGTTGTTCTCTTGCATCTATAGTTAGCCAACTCTATTCAGTTTGCCTCTGTCTCTTTATACTTCTACTTCTATCCCTTTTAATATCCCCTTCCCTTCACTTCTACTTACTTCCCCTTTCCTCCACTACACTATCTTATCATTATTTATATATATCTAGCTTACAGTTTCTTTGCATTTCCTTACTTCTGTTGGAGTATATCTTTCTTTTTATTTTCACTCCAACAGAAGTTTTCTTATTTGTTATACTTGGAAATGGAAACCAGACAAAAGTAGGAAAAAGGACGTCGTAGATTACAGCGGAACGGACTATTCAAAAGAGCAAAGAAAAAAATTTCCCAAAAAAGATATTCACAACGAAGACAAATCCAAAGACACAAAAATCATAATACATATATTTACTAGAAACACCAACATATTTTTTTCACACTTTATTTGCATTGATACATAGGTACGTAACTTGAAAGATTTAGCAACTAACTTCATACTGCCATGTCGGTATGCGCGTGCGCGTACTTCATACTGTTGCTTTTATGAAATTCACTCTCAACATTTTTCCTAATCACGCCCAAAGAAGTATAACTTCAAAATACTCGACTTACCACAACTATCAACCAAAATATAATTTACTGAGATATTTTGGACATATATATATCTAATAACCCGGTCTATATAGACATTTGAAATAACAAAAATTGCCGGAGAGCCAAATTTTGGTGGAGAGCTAGGGTATACCATAACAAATAAAGTTTTAAAGGTCCCCATCGATCCCATGTGTGCAACAAAAGTTATTCGGGGTCAAAGGTCAAAATTTGAGATTTTTTGGATTTTTTTCGAAAACGTTAAGATTTATCAAAAAAGAACCTTAAAGCAAAGTTGTAGATCTTAAAATTCTCTACAAAAACAGTCCTTACTATTTTTTCCTAAGAGTTGCCATTCCTGAGATATCGCGATTCTAAGAGTCACATTATACATGATATGCACACGTTTCCACACCACCTGTGAGGTAGTGTACTCGGCGCGTTTTTTACCGTGGTTTCCCCTGTAGGCCTACTCCACTAATACCCCAGGCTGTGGGTGAAAAAACGTGATATAATTCAGGAATTTTTGAAACCTATCAGGTGTTGTAAAGGACGATGCCAGGAATAACTTATACTAAAATGTAACCAAAAATTTTGTGCGGTTTTTTATTTATGACGATTTTCATTTGTTAAATTTACAATTTTTAAAGATTTTTAATTTTGCAGCTTAGGATATTCATTTTAGAGAAACACTTTTAAACAGTAAATTGTAGTGAATTAAAAAAACTACAATTTGAGGTATAGCAAGTTTAATTTAGTTAATACGTTATTGCAAAACAGCCTGCGAAAGGTCCAAAATGGCCGTTTTTTGCAATTGCCTTATTTATTGTAAAAATAACTTTTATGTATTTCTTAAAGCTTTAAAATGAAGATATTTTAATACTAAACATAAAAAAAATTTGTAGTGCCCGATTGGTGAACTTGTTGTTTAGATATTATAGTTTGTTTATCCCAAGAGGTCAAATGTCCAAGGCTATAACTTTTTGAAAAAAAAATCGTACAGAGTTAATCCAAGATCCACTTTCCCTCTAAAAATTTATATTTTCATATTCTGATGTAAATAAGTGCGTATAACATTTTTCAACCTATTATTTCGGGTTTGAAAATAAGGGGGCAAATTTCGTTATAAACATTTAGAACTGAAGCCGCCCCTGTACATCCTATGAGTTTTTAACTTACAGCTTATTGTTGCTGAAGACAAAATAAAGATTTAAAACTAAATAAAAATTTTCTACGGCCAACTGAAGCCGAGATAATTGTTTTTGTTATCTTTAATCGTAGTGACTTTATTTATAACAATTACAAAATTATTTTACAGTCATTGACTAAAGAAAGACTTATATTATCTTAAAATAAAAATTATTTTAACCGAAAATTACATTTAGTTATTAAAAATGATTTTTAAAATGTAATGGAGATTTATTTTTCGTTACGACTATGATTTATTGTGTCGGTTGCCCTTAGCAACGGCTAGCAACTTATAAAACATTGTTTCACGGTTTTTGCTTTAAATTTTAAAGCACCGCTTGGATTGACATGAAATTTGGCAAACACATAGATAACATGTTAAGATTAAAAATGATATTGGGCCTCTGTGTGCTTTTGTCCTGGGGGTGAGTTTCACCCCTTATGAGGGGTGAAAAAATATATGTTCAAAATAAGTTCTGAAATGGATAAAACGTCTAATTCTAAGCACCTTTTGTTCTATAGCATTTTTTCACCAAGTTAATAACTTTCGAGTTATTTTCGAGTAAATACCTTAATTTTTCAATAACAAAAAAAAAACACGTTTTTAGGCGGTTTTTGACAAATAACTCAAAAAATAAGTGCTTTATAAAAAAAAATGGGTTTTAACAAAAATATAGCCAATTAAAAATTGAAAAAAATGATGTATGCATGAAATCTTTAGGCCCAGTATAAACAAAGCTCTAGCTAATGAAAAATAGGTTCATATCCGTCAAATTTCAACGTGAAATAATAAAAAAAATCATGCATTTTTTGGAGAAAAATCATTTTTTAAAGTATTTAAAAAAATATGTATATCTGTTTTTAAAAAATGTTTATAGCATCAAAAGTAAGCAAGTTACTCTGAAAATAAAGTTGATCTCTTTTTTTTTGGTCAAAAAACTCGAAACTCAACCCCCAATTAGCATCTTAAATCAAATTAAACATTACCGCTTCACAAGTTACTTTGCTCATGTACTATTTATATGATCTGTAGGTATCATCGGTTCAAAGGGGTTATTTAAAAAAAAGTTGGTTTTAAAATTAATCTGTTTTAATTTTTAATTTAAAAAAATTTTTTTTTCTAAATAACTTAAAATTTATTAATGTGACCAAAAATCACATAGAGTAAAAAAAATTAGTTTTTGCTGTTAGGAATATTTTGGATGTTTTGCTTTTTTTTGGAAGGCAAAAATTTGTTAAGATATTGCTATTCTAAATTTGCATACACTCGTGATTATTGGCTAGTTCAAGTCCTTTTAACTACTGCCCCTTCAAAAATAAGCACTTTGAACCGATGAAACTTACAGACATAAACGACACATACGCGAGTAAAACAACATTGAAGTAAAATTGATTAATTTCATTTTTGATGCTAATTAGGGGGTGACTTTCCCGAGTTTTTTGACAAAAAAAAAGAGATCAACTTTATTTTCAGCGTAACATGCTTACTTTTGATGTTACAAACTTTTTTTTTAAACAGATATACATATTTTTTTAAACACTTTAAAAAAGTTTTATGCCTGGTTGCACCAACAGATCTTAAGCTCCAGCTCAGCTAAGTTCTACTTATAGATAGGGTCTCCTTGAGTATCACTTACGTTGCACCATAATTTTAGATTATTATCTTATTATCAATTATATCTATTATTATATTATAGTATTCTTATTGTAATATATTATAATTATATTATATCATTTCTTATGATATTCTCGACTTAAGCTTAAGATCTGTTGGTGCAACCGGGCATAAATGATTTTTCTCCAAAAATTGCATGATTTTTCGGTTATTTAACGTTGAAATAATTCACTTTGAAATTTGACGGATATGAACCTATTTTTCATTAGCTAGAACTTTCTTTCTACTGGGTCTAGAGATTTCACGCGTACACCATTTTTTCAATTTTTAATTTGCTATATTTTTGTTAAAACTCTTTTTTTCAATAAAATACTTACTTTTTGAGTTATTTGTCAAAAACCGCCTAAAAACGTGTTTTTTTGTTTTTGAAAAATGAAGGTATTTACTCGAAAATAACTCGAAAGGTATTAACTTGGTGAAAAAATGCTATAGAACAAAAGGTGCTTAGAATTAGACGTTTTATCCATTTCAGAACTTATTTTGAATATATATTTTTTCACCCCTTATAAGGGGTGAAACTTACCCCTAGGACAAAAGCACACAGAGGCCCAATATCATTTTTATTCTTTAACATATTATCTACGCGTTTACCACATTTCATGTCAATCCAAGCGGTGCTTTAAAATTTAAAGCGAAAACCGTGATTCAATGTATTATAAGATACTTGCCGTTGCTAAGGGCAACCGACACAATAAATCACAGTCGAAACGAAAAATAAATCTCCAATACACGTTAAAAATCATTTTTAATAATTAAATGTAACTTTCGGTAAAAATAATTTTTATTTTAAGATAATATCAGTCTTTCTTTAGTCAATGACTGTGAAATAATTTCTTAATTAATTGTTATAAATAAAGTCACTACGATTTAGGAAAACAAAACCAATTATCTCGGCTTCAGTTGGTCGTAGAATATTTTTATTTGGTTTTTAATCTTTATTTCGGCTTCAGCAACAATAATCTGCAAGTTAGAAACTCATAGGATGTACAGGGGCGGCTTCAGTTCTAAATGTTTATAACGAAATTTGCCCCCTTATTTTTAAACCCGAAATAAGAGGTTGAAAAATGTTATACGCGTTTATTTGCATCAGAATATGAAAATATAAGTCTTTAGAAGGAGAGTGGATCTTGGATTAACTCTGTACGATTTTTTTTCAAAAAGTTATAGCCTTGGACATTTGACCTCTTGGGATAAACAAATTATAATATCTAAGCAACAAGTTCACAAATCGGGCACTACAATTTTTTTTATGTTTAGTATTTAATGATCTTCATTTTAAAGCTTTAAGAAATACATAAAAGTTATTTTTACAATAAATAACGCAATTGCAAAAAACTGCCATTTTGGACCTTTCGCAGGCTGTTTTGCAATAACGTATTAACTAAATTAAACTTGCAATAGCTCAAATTGTAGGTTTTTTAATTTACTATAATTTTCTATTTAAAACTTTTTCTCTAAAATGAATATCCTAACCTGCAAAATTAAAAACCTATAAAAGTTGCAAATTTAAAAAATGAAAATCGTCATAAATAAAAAACCGCACAATATTTTTGGTTACATTTTAGTATAAGTTATTCCTGGCATCGTCATTTACAACACCTGATAATTTTCAAAAATTCCTGAATTATATCCTGAAATCGACCTATTTTTCACCCACAGCTTGGACTATAACTGTTTTGACAATTTTAGAATAATTTAAGGAAACAATACCGGTCAAGTTCTAGATATTACATTATTATTGATATTGATTATTGATATTGCTATTGATTATTAGGTTAACTATTGTTTTGATTTCTTTAGATATTTTAATCAGATTCATATTCTTGAAAGTCTACTTTAACAGTCAAGTCTTCTTCGATTTCTTCTTCTTCCTCTACCTCTTGTTGGATGTTCAAAAATTGTTCAAATGTGACTGAGTCATTGGTCTCTTCAATAAAATCACAGGAGTCTTCCTCTGTTGTACTAAACTGGACATTTGAGCAAGACTGACTGAGCAGTTGGTACACGCTAGAGAACACAGTAACCCGACTTTTTTACATCCACATTTGGCACTACAACCTTTTTTGCAATAATTGCAAAAAATATTGTTAAGGAGTTTTTCTGGAGCAGGTGGGAGTAAGGTTTTAATCGGTTCCAGAGTATTATCTATTAATTTCCAACCCCAGTCTTCTGCATTCAGTTCATTGCCTAGCCATGTTTGAACTTGATAATATACTCGATACAAATGTTGAAAAGCAGATGCTGATGTTGGAGGAAGACTAGATAGTTGTACTTGTTTCTTGTTACGCGTATTTTTTACAAAACTGAAGTATCGGTATTTATCAAGACAACTAGGGGAGATTGATATGCCTGAGACGGCATACTTTTTTTTTAAATGTTTTATAATCGATAACCGATAGAGTTAGACACGTAATGAAAATCAAAGTCAGTGCTAGCAACATTTACTTAAATATAACATTATTTCTTAACAAGGTACATATTATAGTTTTCTTCTGAAAAAACAAATTTTAAAGTATCTCACCCACATACATGTGGGTGAGATGGCATACCGTTGAAATAAAGGCACTAATCTCGACATAAGTCACAAATAATTTTTTTTGCAGTCTTGTGTACACCGGCACACCGGAATATGACCACTTGCCACACATTTGGCATCTTGGCCAAGTTTTTCGAGAGCGAGATAATGAAAAGAGGTCATTACAAAAAATTCAAGCAGCATCTTCCTCGTCACTTGTTTCAACATCGACGGAATCGACTTTCCCGTTTCGAATTCCTCTTATAAGGACTTTTAACTGTAATGAAAAATTCGTATCATATAACAAAATTAATGCAGTATAAAAACCCGTAAGGGTAAGATGGCATACCTATGGCCATCAGGCAACATTGCATTCAGACCGTTTTTTAACATAATTTTTCTTAAGCACATTTTTAAGATAGAAATCGATACAGGCGTGATAGGCATAAGGTAAAATAACATCAGAAAATTGAAAAACTTAACTTAGGTTCAAATACTCATGAATTATAATGTGATAAAAAAGCCAATAAATATATTGTCCTACTTATTAAACACTCCAAAGGCTACTGCTGTCAAAACAAAACTAACATGCATGTTTGTAACAATGTTGACAAATGCTAACTTGAGAAACTAAAAACTGTCACACAAGGCACCAAATTTGAAATAGTTTACGAAAAACGGGTGATATGCCATGTCAGCCGGTATGCAGTCTCAGGCATATCTCCCCTAATTTTTTTGGAGCTCCATAAACCGCAAGGATTCCCATCTCTAGTGTGGGCAGATCAACACGTGAAAAATCAGGCTCTCTAAAAATTCAATTTTTTGGCGAATAAGAAATAGTTTCTAAAGTGATTTTAGTTACAGTGTGTCAAAGACGATTAGTGTTAAGTGAAGTTATAGAAATAAACTTTTGAAACAGACTGTAAGTACAATAATATTAAATACAATACATAAACTTAAAACAACAAATACAATTTAATTCAACATCAAGCCAAAAAAGTAGATCATTAGAACGTTGATTACAAGCTCCAGAAACTGGAATTTTGAAAGTTAAAGGTGGGAACTGTTGAATCGAACTGCTCCAAAATAACGTAAAATAATTTAATTTAATTTAATTCAATTTAGGGGTAACACATTCGAAAGAGAAACATATTGCTTGAGAAAATCATCTTGCTCCGGCGCGATAGGTGGGGAGGGTGATTTTATCGCGAGCAATTTCGGTAAGAAAATGAACCCCGACGATTACACATCCGACGATAATCGGAAAAGATATAGAGAAAATGAAGAGCAGTCTTTTTCGAAAAGCAAAAAAGTATCAAGAACCCCAGATAAAAGGAACACAGAGGAAGACAAACTAGACCAAATATTAAATATGATGGCAAACTTAACGAAAGAGACACAAGATCTGAAAATTCACGTAAAAGAAATTAAAGAGGAACAAAGGCAATACAGAGAAGAAATGAGGGAACTCCGAGTTGAATTAGAAGAATTAAGACAAGAGAATGGTGAAGTGCGAAGAGAAAATGAACATATGAAAAAGGAACTGGAAGATGTAAAAGTGCGCCTTGAAAGACTCGATAGAGCAAGAAAAGAAAATAATGTTATAGTACAGGGAATGACAATAGATACGGGAGATAGAAGATTACTAAAAGAAACAATGGAGAACTTTATGAAAAAAGAACTAGATATTAATATAAAGATAGAAGAAGCTGTGAAATTAGGAAACAAAACATGTTTAGTCAGATTGCCAAACAAAGAGGAAAAAATAAAAGTAATGGAAAATAAAAGAAAACTTAAAGAAGTAAAAGAAGAAAGAATATATATAAACAATGATTTAACGAAAGAGGAATTACAAATACAAAAAGAAATAGTCAAAATAGCAAATGATGAAATAAAGAAAGGAAAACGCGTCCAAATTAAGCACAACAAATTGATAATAGATGGACGGGAGAGGAAATGGAATAAGAACAAGAATCAGTTGGATGAGGTTTTTCAAAACGTTTCAAAAAACTAGCAACTGATGAGAGAATACAAGACAATACTTATTTGGCGACGGACGAGGCAAATAAAAAGGAAATGAGTGCAGATAAATTGATGTATCACAAAAAAGAAATAAATAAGAGCAGACAAGGAAACAAAAATACAAGACGAAAACAAAAAAATAAAAAACATAAAGAACTGAAAATAAGCACATGGAATATAAGAACGATGTTGGCACCAGGAAAAATGCTAGAAATAAGCAAAGAACTAGCAAAGTATAAAATAGATATTGCAGCACTGCAAGAGATACGGTGGGAGGGACAAGGACAGATTGATAAACAAGACTTTACACTATTATACTCAGGAGGAAAGAAGCAAGGACAAAAAGGAGTGGGATTCATGATTCTAGGACAGCTAAGAGAAAAAGTCATAAACTTTAAACCGATATGTGAAAGAATTGCGTATGTAAGAATAAATAATAAACCATTCAATATATCACTATTAAACCTATACGCACCTACAGAAACAAGCAACACAGACGATAAAGACAATTTTTATGATAAGATAGAAGAAGAGATGGAAAAAATACCCAAAGAAGATGTTATAATTATACTAGGAGACCTCAATGCCCAGATTGGAAAAGAAGATTTTTTACAGAAAATTGCAGGAAAACACACCGTACACAAAAACACTAATGATAATGGTCTAAGACTATGTAACCTAGCAACAAGAACAAACATGATAATAAGCTCAACAAAATTTGAACACCCTAAAATGCATAAAGTAACATGGAGGTCACCTGATCAGAAAACGTATAGCCAAATTGATCACATACTAATAAACAAAAGAAAACAATCTTCAATGAAGGACGTGAGAACTTTCAGAGGTGCGTGTGCGGATTCAGACCACTATATGGTCGCAGCCACCATAAGACAAAAAGTTAAAATCCAAACTAAACAGAAAAATCAACAGAAAAAATGGAATGTCAATAAATTGCAGAATGCAGATATTAGAAAAAAATATGAAGAAGAAGTAACAGTGCAAATAAGAGAGAAATATAAAGCAGAGGATATCAAATCAGAATGGGACATGATCAAAAAGTCAATAGAAGAAGCTGCAAAAAAGCAGGTAGGCAAACACCAGAAGAAAACAAAAAACGAATGGTATAACAACGAATGTAAAGAACTAACAGCACAAAAGGTGCAAGCAAGAATTAAATGGCTGAGAACGGACAAAGAGGAAGACAGAGAAAGTTATGAAAAATTAAGAAAGGACGCTAAGAAAATTATAAGACAAAATAAAAGAAGATGGGCAGATGAAAAGATGCAAGAAATAGAACAGGAAAGAACAAATAAAAACACGAAACATTTCTATAAAAATATTAAAGAACAAACCAAAAAATACAAAGGTAAAACAAACGGAGTAAAAAATAAAGAGGGAATAGTCATTGTAGAAGACAATGAATATAGGCAGGTATGGGCAGATCACTGCAGAGAACTCTTGACGGAGGAATACACTGGAGAAGAAATGTACGAAGAAGAGGAAACGGTGGACGAAGAAGCAGACGAAATACACATTGCAGTCTCAAAAGAGCCAACAATAGATGAACTCGAGGAAATAATACAGAAGAGCAAAAATGGAAAAGCTCCAGGAAAAGACGAAATTAACATGGAACTTATAAAATATGGAGGAAAGGAACTGAAGGAAAAAATACTATCACTATTGAAAAATATATGGAAGGAAGAGAAGATGCCAGAGGACTGGGAGATAGGGCAGGTAATAACAATACATAAAAAGGGAGACCAACGAATTTGTGAAAATTATAGAGGAATAACACTACTAAGCACAACATATAAAATATTGACTTCGATAATAATAAAAAGATTGTCAAAGATCACGAAGAAGAGAGTGGGACAGTACCAATGTGGATTCACAGAAGGAAGATCAACAATAGATGCTATACACACAATAAAACAAATAATGGAAAAAGCAAATGAATACAAACTGCAATTAGAAATGCTATTCATCGATTTCAAACAGGCATTTGATTCGATTAAGAGAAAACAACTAATGATTGCCCTGGAAAAATTAAAAATCCCACATAAACTCAGAAAATTAATAAATATGACAATGAGAACTACCAAAATTAGCATAAAGACGCAAAGAGGCGAGACAGATGAATTCATTATAAATAAAGGAGTGAAACAAGGGGATGCCTTATCCACGACACTGTTTAATCTAGCTTTAGAATATGTACTACGAAATATAAACAAAGGAAACCTAAGAACAAGAGGTGGACAAATAATTGCATATGCAGACGACATTGTTATTATTGCAAAAAATAGAAACATAATGAAAGAAATGCTAGAAGAAATAAAAGAGAAAGGGGAGACAATGGGACTCACATTAAATGAAGAAAAGACGAAAATATTAAGACTAGGGAAACCAGCAATAAAAGGAAAAACCAAAATAGGAAATTCAGAGTTTGAAGATGTAGAACATTTCAAATACCTAGGAGTAACAATAAGCAAAACGGGTGAAAGAATACCAGAAATAAAAGAAAAAATATTGGCAGCGAATAGAGCTTATTTTGCAAATAAAACACTACTTAAAAGCAAAATACTGTCTATTAAAACCAAGATGAGAATGTATAACACCATAATTAGACCAATATTATTATACGCAGCAGAAACAATGACGATGACTAAAAAAGATGAAGAAAACTTAAGAATAGTGGAGAGAAAGATCATGAGAACCATACTGGGACCAATCAGAACAGAGCAAAATGAATATCGAAGCCGAACAAATGCAGAGATTAAGAAAGTACTAAAAGAAGATATCGTGACCAAAATAAAGCAATGCAGAGTTAGATGGTTAGGTCACATCTGGCGGGCAGGAGATGAAGCAGTGACATATGCTATGATAGAATGGAATCCAGGAGGAAGAAAGAAAAGAGGAAGACCAAGATCAAAGTGGTTGCAAGAAGTTGAAGAAGACTTAAAAAACGCAGGAGTCAGAGAATGGCGGGGAAAAACTAGAGATAGGAAAAAATGGAGAGAAATCGTTAAGAAGATAACATAAGCAAAAGGGACTGATCCTCCCTAAGCAATAGGATCTAGAAAGCTTACGCGACTTAGCCCCATATCGGGGTGTACAGTCACTATATATATATAAACCGCAAGAAGAAAGCGAATTCCTTCCGTAATTATTATTTGCGGTGTGCAATAAAGTTCTGTAAAAACTTTACAGCAGTCAGTCAAATCTTTCTTTTTTTTTTCGAATAATTTAATTACTGACGTTTTGCCCCTTCTGTACATTGCTGACGTAGTGTCGCAGCCGGTTATCGCATACAAAAATAAAATATACTTTTGGCATTTGGGATAAGCCGATAAACTTTTCGAAGAATATATCTCTGTTCGCTGTTGAGCCCTTCCAGGTTTCAGAAAATAAATAACTTTATCTACTGGAGTCCTTGCAATAAGCAGTACTAACAAATCAACATCTTCACCAACTACAATTATTGTTCTGTTTGTTGGCTTAAAATTTTCAATTGCTGTCTCAATTATAAGGACATTTGCGTCATTTTTAGCTTGTTTTACTTCAATATTCGCAGCTGTAATTTGTCAGTTAACATGGAAATGAAACGAGATTTATTATTAAGTTAGCGAAAAATTGTTGTTGATTCGCTGGAACTGTTATATTTTCATCAAAGATTATCTCGGAACCCGATGATATTTTTGTAGTTTGACGACGTTGTTCTGTAGCTTTAATATTCTTTGTCGAGTCACTGTAGCCGTCAAATACCACTGTCACTGTAAGCCCGTAATGTCTGCTAAATGGTAGACGCTTGTAATAAGTTCTTATGTTCACTTGAACTGAACCTTTAGCACTGAAAGAAACAGATAATATGAACGAAACCTACGGAAAATACTGTAGCCATTGTTTACAATAATAGACAATCTGTTCTTTTTTCAACAATGGTATAGCCAAATGTTTTTCAAGGCCACGTGGATAGAGGAAATTCAGTTTGGGACTGATTATCTTTTGAAGAAATATTTTCAGAATAGTATAATATATTATATAACAGAGACACAAATATTCATTTATACTTGTCTTAAGTGCCACATTATGTATATACGTGGCTTATAATATGTGCATAATATGCATTAATGTATAAAGTAACTTTTAAAATCGCGATATCTCAGGAATGGTACACCGAGAGAACAATTTCTTTTCTCCTAAAACACCGATTTCTTTGAGCAATATTTCTTAGAAGTTAACATATCCTATTAACTTAAACATACCGGCTCACATATTAAGAAACGAGTTTTTTAAACACAACTCAATAATTTCTTACAGATAATTTCTTCAATACTAAGAAATGCATTAATGGTTACATTTAATTTTCTTATCCTAAAGTTTTTATTTCTTAAATTGAAAACTACAAATATTTTGCAGTATAAGAAATATAATGTTAAGTTAATCCATATTTATATTTGTGAACAAGAAATTTTCTTGCAAACAAATAAATATTTTAAACCACAAGAAATAATTCTTCAGAAATACCCTCTGTAGTAACTGTGGTTATAAAATAAAAACTTTGTCATTAATGCCGAAATGTGACTTGCAAAGAAATTTTCTTCCACAAAAGAATTGCGCAGATTAACTATTTATGATTTAGTCGTCAGTGTTTGTCAAGATGGCGTGATATGTTCACGTATGGATGTTGGATTTATTGGTGTACTTTAAAAATTAACGGATATTTTAAAGGTACGTACATATATAGGTATTAAATAAAAGTAAATTGAGTAATCTAAAATGTAATAATAATAGTGTTGCTTATCCGAATGATTAAAAAAGAAACATAATAGTATCTTTATATGCTTTTTAGGTATAATGATGGACGACTCTGAAATAAAGGAGCTTATTATTCTAACTGGGAAATATGCCACAATTTAAAGCTGGGACAGAATGATATAATATATATAGCTTCAGAACAAGATTAAGAAAGGAGTTATTAACCAACTGCGGGGCCTTCCAGAAATGGTAGAACTTCATACATGTAAGTACCTTTTTAAAAATGTGTATACTTATATATCAACTATAATAGGTTTCTTGAATGTATCGTCTTCTATAAAAATATACAATACATATACAATATATATCAAACATGGCGGGTGCAACGCTGAGGATTTTTTCTGTTAATTTATTTGAGATAAAGAAATCAGTTAGTCTAAAAGAAATATATGTTTATGGTTAAGAAATGTTATTGCCGAAAACCGTGAATTAGTTAATATGTATTAAATGACTTAGATGTAAACTAATAATACTTTCCCGTAATAAAATTTCTTAATGATTAGGTATGCTGTCTCTTTTAGATTATAAAAATTAAGAAAATTACATATTATTATGTCTGCTTCAATTTTTTACATTGGTTGTATTTTCCCTCTTGTTTTAGCTAAACAATGTTTATTGTGTGACTTAATATTATACAGATAAATAATTAATATTTCATTAACAAAAAGAAAAAAATAAACGAAGATGTGTAGGTTAAATAATGCCATGTTTGAACTAAATATAATTGATTATTTATTAGTATTAATAGTTCTTATGTGGGGCCGTTTAGTTGTTTTTTTTTGTATTTCCTAAATTTGTCAAAATAAATATCTATATCTTTATAAAAAAAATTTTAATAAAGTAAGTTTACTCTTTCTTCATAACGATTTTGTTTTAGTGAATTGCTGATATACAAAGTGCTATTAACAAAAGAAGGAAAATTTGAGGAAGTTGGATTTGCCTCTCCATCCTTTTATTGTTGTGTAGAAGCCAGTGGTTTAAGAGTGGAGAAAATATTTGTATGTAATAATAACGTTTTATATCTTGTTTTATTAATAAATAATGATTTTACCTTAACACAATGATTTATTTCGCCGTATGTAATATCACTTTATTTTCAAGAAATATTAACTTAACTCTAAATATACGTTTATCTCTGCGAAATATATTTCTTAACATTAAATAAATTAATTATTAATAGTTCACAATTCACTAAGAAATATTATTGCTCAGAAAGAATAGTTTTCTAATGTGTAGAAAATATATTTTTATGACTAATAAAATTAATTAACATCAAGTGTAATTTCTTTCTGATAAATGAGTTTGAAGTTTGCCAGAAAGTGATAGTTCAATCATGTTTAAGATATATTTCTTTGGCTATAGTAGAATTTATTTGAAATATTTTAGAAAATTATATCTTACATACAAAGATATATTTCTTAGGCAATATGCCAAGTCGATCTTTCTTAAATATTAATAAAGTTTCTTTATGTCAAGAATTTTTTTCTCTCGGTGTAACTCTTGGTAAAAAAATTTTTAAGGACTATTTTTGTAGAGAATGTTAAGATCTACAACTTTGGTTTGATGTTTTTTTTTTTTGATAAAACTTACCGTTTTCGAGAAAAATCCAAAAAACCTCAAATTTTGACCTTTGACCCCGAATAAATTTTGTTACACAAATGGGATCGATGGGGACTTTTAAAACTTTATTTGTTATGGTGAACTCTAGCTCTCCACCAAAATTTGGCTCTCCGGCAATTTTTGTTATTTGCCAACTATTTTGATGTCCAAGTTGACCGAATTATAACTAGAAGATGAGAAGGTATGGAACGAATGATAGTTGAAGGCAACGTAGCGGGCAGAAGATCCAGAGGAAGATCTCCAGTACGATGGTCGGACCAAATAAGGAACATGACTGGTTACTCATTCTCCGAAGAAAAACAACAAGCGTAAGAGAGATATAATTGATAAAATGATAGAAAAAGAGGAGGCGACAAATTAATCAGAATTTTATGAACCACAGAACATAAAGCATCCACTGTCAGATTTTTTCAGCCAAAGCATGGTTGTTACATACAAAAACATGGCCACGTATATCAATCTCAACTGTTTGACAACATATAACCTCCTTAACAACTTGGCTGTTGTACACTCTTTGAACAAAATTTTCTAATAATCTTTTTTGAAAACGATTTTCGGAGTGGAATTCGAAACGTTAAATTGCACCTCAGCTCCGCTCAAACAGTGTCATAAGTCAAAAAAGCAAAGTATCGAGAAAACTAAGTTTAAAATTGGTGCTAGAATTTTTCCGGCTTAAATTCAAAAACTGTTAAAATTATTAATATAATACCTACAATGTACAAAAGTTTGGAATATGTACAAATAATATATCTATTCTCCTTTTCATGAACATTTTTCAGTGCGTCACAAATTATAGAAAAAAAGGTAAGTCCGTGATAATACATATTTATGACATTTATTCTAACGTGACATTTTAGTTAAATCTGACAGTTGTCAAATTTTATTTTCAATTTGGAATAAAACCAAATCAATTGTGTCTATTGCATTTATAAAATGGTATTTTCTTTCATTTGTATAGTCTTATAAATTGTACAGATTATATTGATAATATTATTATTTTATTTAATAAATAATTCTTTTTTGATTATGGCGCCATCTATCGACAACTAGAATAATCACCGAACTAGAATAATTATCGAAGTATTCCCAGACGTGCCTTTTTTTCTGTCACATACAATTTAATGCGTTAGAGAGAAATCGAAAAACTGTGACGCACTGAAAGATGATCATGAGAAAAAGAATACTGTTGTTGATATTCATTCTAGAGCGTTTTTAAATGAAAATGACAAAAAATTTGAATGGTTGTTGTACCATTTTGGTCACATTCAACTGATTAACTTATTTATACTTTATTTTAGTCTTTGTTTAAATAATTTAAATTGTGCCGTTTAAAAATGCCTAGAAACGTGATATCTCAATATTCAAAAACTTAATATTTCACGAAAAACAATAACACGCAGACTAAATGCGGTAAATTTGTATCGTAAAAAACCCTTACATATTCCTAAACTAACCTACCAACACAAAATAGTAATGTTGGAATGGGCTAGAGAAATGGTGCATCATGGTCCTAATTGGAATAACGTGATGTTCTCTGATGAATCAAAGATTGGCTTGGTTTTTGTTTCGTGAATAACACTGGTTTGGAGGGCCCCAGGACGACAAGCCCGACTATAAACAACCCAACCGCGTGTCCCATTTGAAGGTGCAGTATTATGATTTGGGGTGGTATTATGACTGGTACACGGACGCCACTACTGGTTCTGGAGAGAAGAGTCACTGGTGCTGTGTACATCGAGGAAGTTTTAAATTCTGTCGTGCGTCTATTCCGAGGGGCAGTAGGTGATGGACTTATATTTATGCATGACAGCACTGTATAAATTTCCCATAAATTTCTACAGTGAACAAATATTTTCAATATTTCAACATATTAGAATCTTGTACCTGTCCCTTCAAAACTAGTTTTTTACCCATATAATAGCCAAACAACAAAGCTAAAAGTTTCCCAACTACCAACTATGAGTCTGTTTTCAACCATCGTCGAATGCACACCGCATTGAAGAAGCTTCAAATAATGTAGTTTTTGTCTATTTTCACCTCAAGTATAACAATATAGTTAATGTCTGTGGCCTTATCAACTAGGCAGTAAGTGATAGTGCCAAATAGTAAAACAATATCAGCTATATCATTTGTAAGTAATCCTATGTACATCTTATTCATTTACCTCTCGTCAAGTTCGCGGTGTTGCCATTACGTGGAAACGGTTGGCTGTTGTTCTATCAAAGACTCTATGCGTGATAAACTGTCTCATTTACTCGTAATTTACTACTACTACTACTACTATCGGTTTACAGCGTTCTCCGACGCCTTCCGACTCCTAACCGCCATTCTTCTCTGTTTAACCATAGACCTGGAGGGATTTCTCTTTCCTCTAGTTCTTTTTCAATTCCCTCCCTCCAGCTTCTTCTCGGCCTTCCTCTTTTTCTTCTCCCTTGTGGTGTCCATGCCAAAATCTGTTTAGGGATCCTGTCATCTGGCATTCTCTGTACATGGCCGTACCATACCAATTGTTTTGTTTTTATGTCATCAAGTATTGTATGTGTTACTCCCATCATTTCTCGTATTCTCTCGTTCGGTATCCGATCTCTTCTTGATTTGCCTGCTGCTCTTCTCCAGAAGTCCATTTCTGTTACTAGTAACATTTTCTGCGCTCTTTGTTTCAGTGGCCAAACTTCACTGCCATATGTGATTATACTTTTAAGTATGCTATTGTATATGAGCTGTTTGTTCGCTTTAGATATTGTCTGGTCCCACAGAATGCCGTTCATCATGGATATGGCTTTTCTACCCTGCATGTTTCTGTCTTTTATAGCAGCATCGAGTGTTCCATCTTGAGTTATCTTCATGCCCAGGTACTTGTATTCATCGCAGTGTTTAATTTCTACCCCATCGTCTAATGTAATGGACTGTTTTGTTCCTCCAATACACATGGCTTCAGTTTTCTTAATGTTGACTTCGAGACCCCATTTGTTATATTCTTCTATTAGCTTCCGCGTCATGTAACTTAAGTCGTCATGATCTTGAGCAATCAGAATTTGGTCATCAGCGAAACATAGAGTGTATAGTGTTGTGTCGTCATTGAGAGGGATTCCCATGCCATTACATTTTCTTTTCCACAGCTTGAGTGCTTGTTCCAGATAAATTTTAAAAAGGGTAGGCGAAATACAACAACCCTGTTTCAATCCTTTCGTGATCTTAAATCCCTCAGACATCCTTGATCCAGTTTTAATTTTTGCAGTAGTTCCATTATACAGACTTTGGACTGCTTTGATAAGACCATGTTTAATGTTGGTTTGATAAAGGGTTGACCATAGTTTGCTGAGGGGCACACTGTCATATGCTTTTTGTAAGTCTACGTATACCAGGTGAACTTCTTTATTGACGGCTGTTTTTTTCTCAATAACTTGCGTAATAGAGTACAGGTGGTCTACTGTGGACCGCCCAGCTCTAAAGCCAGCTTGCTCCTCTGATTCGTAATCTCTATAGTCATTTTCTATTTTATTCTTAATAAGTTTCCCATACATCCTACTTATTGTGCTGTTTACCGCAATTCCTCTGTAATTTTCACATTGATCCTTGCTGCCCTTTTTGTGGATTGTTGACATGATAGATAATTTCCATTCTTTTGGTAATTCGGCACCATTTAAGCAATCTTGGAAAAGTTTTCTTAGCTGTTCTTGGAGTTTGTCTGTGCCGGCTTTTACTAATTCTGCAGGGATGTCACCAGGACCAGGGGATTTTCCATTTTTCAGGGATTTGGTTATTTCTTCCATCTCTGATTTACTTATTTGTAATGGTGATGAATTTATATGTATACCTATCATGTTGTCTTCTATGTTAACAAATTCTGGTCTTTGTTCTGTTAGTAATTTTTTGAAATATTCTTCCCATTTTTCCGTTGTTATTGGTGATATAACGTCTTTTTTCTTATTAGTTCTCATATTTTTAATTAATCTCCAACTCTCTGTGCTTCTTCTACCTCCTATGTAAGTATTGATTTTTTGGCAGTTCTTTTCCCACGATTCGTTCTTTTTTTGAGTTATCTTCTTTCTTACTTTGGCTTGGGCTTCTTTGTAAATTATTTTATCGTTGTCTGTTTTTGTTGATAGGAACGTTTGGTATTTCCGACGTTTATCTGTAATTTCCTTTTCTACTTCTTCATCCCACCAGTACGGTTTTATTCCTTTATGGTTTTCGTCACATTTCCCCAGTGCTTCTTCTGCTGCCAAATGAATGGACTTTTTGATGTGTTCGTAGTGTTCTTCGGTATTTTCAAAATTACCACTTTCTAATTTTTCATCTAAACGTTTTTTATACAATAGCTTTACACTCTCATGGTTTAGACTGCATAGATTGTACCGTACTTGTTTTATTAACTGATTTGATTCGATGTGCTCTTTTTCTTTTTCATATCTGTTTGGGAGTACTGCTTTAACTTTTAGCAGATGATGATCGGTGCCACATGATGGCCCTCTGGCTACTCGCACATCTTGTATTTTAATTGTAGTTCTCTGTCTTACAACGCTATAATCTATTATAGATTTCAGATTTCTGGTCTGTTGTATCCAGGTGTACTTATGTATATCACGGTGTGGATAAAATCCATTTAATATTTTTAAGTTATTTTGTGTGCATGTTGATATTAATCTGGTTCCATTATCGTTTCTGGTATTTTCACCGTGTGCTCCTACCACTTTGTTGTTAAATTCCCGTCCAACTCTGCTATTGAAGTCTCCTAGAAGTATGATCTCTCTAGATGTTCCTACTTTTATAATTTCATCGTTCAGTTGTTCGAAGAATTCATCTTTATTGTTGATCAATGCGTCCTCATTAATGCCATATACTCCTAGTATGGCTATTCTGCTTCCTTTTATCGTGATGTTCATTTTTATAAACCTCTGATTAATTGCTTCCCAAGAGGTAATATATCTTCTTAAAGTTTTGCGAATAACAATAGCAACTCCTTGTTGTGCTCTTTGGTCTTTAGTTACTCCACTATAGAACATGTCATAGTGACCCCACTTTTCGGAACCACTACCCTTCTTTTTAGTTTCCGTAAGCACCGCGATATCTATCTCTGCATTTTTGAGTTCTGACATGACTTCTGGTGTTTTTCGGGAGATACCTTGCACATTCCATGTACAAAAATTCATTAACCGTTTTCTTTGCAGTTTTCGTCTACTGTGTTTCCAATCTTGTGCTCCGAGGCTTTGGTTAGGCTTTTTAACATTGTACGTGTTTTATAAGTACCGAGGAGTTAGCTCGGTGCCTTAACCCCCAACCTGGAGGGCCAGGGATTTTACATCGGAGTATCCTTCTCCTATGCGAGTTGCTTCCACTACAGCTAGAGAGTCCCACCTACCCTGATCTTATACCATCCCTAAAATCAAGGGTTGCCAGCTCCGCCACCTTCGCCGTACCAAAAAGTAGTCTTCGTCGCCTTGGATGCCGTTCTGGACTTCATCCGTAACCCTGGACAAGGGACCCTTAGCAGGTGCTAGCTTCCCGGGTCAAGAAGCTCCTGGAATCTGCGGACGGCAGGGATTGATTCACTTTCCCTGATAGGACTATCCAATAGAATCCAAAGGACTCTAAAGGAGTTCCTACCCGCTACCTAGCTGTAACTCGTAATTTAAACTTATAATATCAATCTGCTATCTCTCATTTATTCTTCGATTAATTCAACTCTTCAATATACCTATTTTTTGTTACTTTATAAACATTGTGTTTTAATTACCTATCATCCTCTCCTTATCCCTAGCAAAGATTATTCCTGGCAGGTGCTGGATTTCCAGCTGGTCCTTCGACAAATAAAAAGAAGAAGTTCCCAAAAATCTGTGTGCGAGAATAGACCAGAGAACCAGCCGAGCTCGCTACGGCGAGCTCCTTAGTCGCACAAACACACCTCCCCATTGAACAGCAGTAGTACAGAATTTTCTGGAAGAAGAAGGAATATCTACATTACAGTGGCCCTCGAATTCCCCCGACATGAACGTAATTAAACATGCTTGGAACTTTCTCAAAACACGCATCAAGAAGCGAAAGAATCCCCTATTACACTTCGAGAACTAAAAGATGCCGCTCGTGCCCCAGTTCGACCAGTTAATCTGCAGCATTCCAAATCGCCTACAGGCATGCATACAGGCCAATAGAGTAAATACTGATTTTTTTCTTCAAACGTCAAATAATGATGACATTACTTATCTAACTTGATCCTGTCAAAGTTTGATGTCTCCGCCGGCAGCAGTTTTTTTCCCATTTCTTTACGGCGGAGGGAAAAATGTTGTCATGGCAACAATATGAAACATGTCACAAAGCAACAATACAAATGTCATTAACAACAATTAAACATCATTTTTATTTATAGTAATATTAAAAGTACAATTAGTTAATGAAGCATTTTCAAAATTGAAACCGTGCAAAAATGTTCCCGACTTTTGATACGCATTGGTAATTGTTGATGATACTGATGGTCGAGCACAACTTTCAGCAATCATTCCCGATGTTGGCGAATCATAAGGGTTTAAAAATTTTTGAGCATTATCGTTCTTATTTCTTATTGAATCCTCTATATATCCTTCGGCAACCGTGCTTGATTTCCAGCCCCCATGTCGTTTGAGGCATTCTAGATTTCCGCCTCCATCAATTAAAAGTGTTGCTGAAGTTCGTCGTAAAGAGTAACCCGTGTATGCGCTTGCGTCGTTTAAATTTAAATAACTAGCTACTTTTTGGGCTACTGCGCTGATCGAATGTATTCCCATGACGCTTCGGTAACACTTTCCATTTTGGTACTTGATAAAAAATCTGTTTTCTGTGAAATTTTCAGGCCGCAGTGATGCATACTTTTTATACAGTTTAATGTAGTTTTGACCAATTATCGTAAAAGATCTAATTTGTCGTGTTTTACTGTCTGGGATTTTGATAATTATTACATTTTCTTTATCCTCAATGTCCACAGTCTTCATTTTTACCATTTAGTCGCATCGAGAGGCGCCGGTAACCCCAATTAACAAAACAATCTGAAATATTTTTATAATTTAGTAGAGTATACTGCATGCTTTGCAATATAATTTTTTTTTTACCTTTAATCCTAAATACAACTTATCTGGCGCTTCAAACAAAAATTTATCAAACTCGTCTTTAGTGAAAACTTTAGACTTCTTTGCAGTATATCCTTCGCTTGTCTTTTTCAGAAAGGCACGTAACTTTAAAAATTTGCTTATATCCACATTTTTTCTAATAACTAACTCGGATTTTATCATAGAGTATCGTGACCACATTGTAGAAGATTTCCATTTATTTTCATTTTCCATTATATTAAAATATGCCAGTAAAACGTCTTCGATAACTTGCCGTACTCCTCTTGTATCGCACCACTCTTGGAAGTGCTTGTACGCTAACCGATACTTTATTCCGGACTTGGAGGGCCCCAAACGTGCTACTGCATCATTAGCCGCGGACTCAATTTCGTTTAGGTTTTCCATTTTCGCACTAAATTTGCGCTTGCGGTTGCAACAACAATAAGCTGTCTTTTTTAATTGCAAACAACTATCAAACAACTGTAACCAGGGAGACGCAAATCCCACCGACGACTTAATTATTTTAATTTCTAACATCTAGACGACTTTGATAGTTGCCACAGTTAATTTCGAGTAAAAATAGCGTATGAATTGTACTATTTATGGTTGAAAATTGCTACGTTTGAAGAAAAAATAGTATACTTTATTCGGCAAAGAAGCGACTTTTCTTGACTTGGCCTATATTACGCGCCTCACTTCGTTCGGCGCGTAATATCGGGCGCGTCAAGAAAAGTCATGCTTCTCCGCCTCATAAAGTAATATACTATTAATTTTATTAAAATTTATTTTTATGTATACCAATCTATTTTTAATGTACATTGTAAGTTTTTCACTCCAAGAGATTAAATAATTTTTTTGCATTATCGTTTATCTGGTTTTGAGATTTATTTAATATTGGTAAAATAACGAAAAAATATACAGATAAAATAACGAAAAATTTACGAAATATTATTTATCAAAAGTGGCTCTTGCAGTACCGAATATAGCATTATTATTATCTGGTTAACAGGCTTATAATTTTTAATGATGTAACTTTAAGTACAATTAACAACATTAAACAAAAACTACTGCAAAAAAAAGATAGATAAATGATAAACGTGTCACTTTTCTTTAGCAAATACGCAGATGGTTTTGAATAAAGTAATCACATAATATACTGTCTTAACTCGACAAACAACGCTTTATAAACTTCTTAGAGGCACAAATGCCTTGCACAAGTCGATATTATATGACACTTTTTACTGTTCGGTGCACCGTTGATTTTGGTTAATCATAATGACTCTAGTATCACCTAACGACAAATACTTGAACTATAAACGTAACACTCTTTGAGATAAGACTTTGTAGTTTTATTAACTTTTATTAACTTTTCAATGATGTTTATTCGACTGGTGATATCCCTGAAGATTGATTAAAGTCCGAATTCATAACCCTACCAAAAAACAACGTCCGAAAAACTGTAGCGATTATAGAATGATAAGCCTTATGAGTTACACCTTGAAAATCTTTCTTCGTATCATCCACAGTAGAATCAGAGATAAACGTAAAGAAGACCAGGATGAAACACAATTTGGCTTCAGAAATGGACTGGGAACCCGGGACGCACTCTTTGCACTAAATGTGTTATTGCAGAAATGCCGCGATCAAAGAAAAGACGTCTTTGCTGTATTTATTGACTATCAGAAAGCCTTTGATCGAGTACAACATCACAAATTAATTAAAATATTAAAGGATAAAGGAGTTGATAGTCAAGATGTAAGAATCATAGAAAAATTATACTGGCGTCAAACAGCGACAGCTTGCATAAATGGAAAATCAACAGAAATATGCAAAATACAAAGAGGTGCCAGACAGGGTTATATACTGTCCCCACTGTTATTGAATTTATATTCAGATAGAATATTTAAGGAAGTGCTGCATAATTTGGAATGGGGTGTGAAAGTTAATGGAATTCTTATAAATACAATCAGATATGCAGACGATACAGTTATTT